>NC_136331.1:6699308-6872258 GCF_964198595.1 Lampetra fluviatilis
CCTCCTTCCCTCCTCCTCCTCCTCCCTCCTCCTCCTCCTCCCTCGTCCTCCTCATCCTCCCCCTCCTCCTCCTCCTCCCTCCTCCTCCTTCCCTCCTCCTCCTCCCCTTCTCCTCCCTCCTCCTCCTCCCTCCTCCTCCTCCCTCCTCCTCCTCCCTCCTCCTCCCTCCTCCTCCTCCCCCCTCCTCCCCCCTCCTCCCTCCTCCTCCCTCCGCAGATGATTTGGAGCGAGAGTTGTTGGGCAGATAACGGGCGGCCTTGGATGGCTGGGTCACTTCTCGAAGGTCCTTGGATGTCCGTCGTTGTCTGTACAGACAGCACGTGCACATACCCGTGAGCGCGTATGCACATGTTGAGGCATGCGCGTATGTTGAACTTATTTAGCATCCTACATCGCCAACCGTGCTAATCGCAAATTTGCGTGGGACAGGACAACATACTGCGCACAAAAATCAGTTCTAAAGAATTAAGTTTGTCAATCTCGATTATTTAAAAGTGCACAGCTCCAGCTCCTAGTGCCTTCCTCATCGCGGAAGGAAGAGCGTTCCAGACGGCCACAGAAGCGCATTAGAAAAAAGCGCGCGATGCAGTGGCCGTCTTTACCAGCGGAGTTGCGCAGGCGGTGCAACTGCGCCGGGCCTACGGAGCGGAAGGGCCCAGACACGTGACCTGTAATCCAGCATCGTAGAGAGTTGGTGGATCACCACACCGGATGTTTTTAGAAACTCTCTTTCCCGTGAGTGTCGAGGAGGGAGCCGTAGCCTGGCTCGCCAGGAGAAGGCAGCACAGCAAATGTGTGGAATAATATCATAACCCGTTCCTCCTGTATGGGATAGAGTGTTGTCCCCCTCGCACGCGTGGGCTTCGGCCTTATCACACATGTCGAAACTCTCATTAATGTGCCACGTGCTTCAGAAAAATGTGAACACTGAGAATTTGCAACAATACCACGAGACATCAGCCTCCGGGGCTCTGGAGACCGACCACCTGGAGAAAATCCCAATCACGCGTTGACAATGATGGCGAACAAGCGGAGACTTTGACTTTTTAAAGCTATTAACGTTACATTTGTTATCATGACAGTCTATTATCCCTTATTTTTCCACAACTCTGATCATGTATGCACTGTGCGCCTTTTGGCGTCATCTGGTCTAACACCATGTGAGACTGGGCTCTAAGAAAAGCCGTCTCGGGTGTGGACCAACCCATTTCAAGGACAGTGCACATACATTATCAGAGTTGTGTTTTTTGTTTGCATTCCGACCGCAGGTATTGTGGTCAATGCAAACATGACTCCTTGTAAAAAAGGTGTCAGTTTTGTTGCCAGATAAAAGGGTAAAAACCCAATTATCATATTTTGCTACTCGCAAAGGAGGTTCCAATGGTGTTTGGGTGATTTGTGTACCTTTCTTGCACTCGGCACTACTATCATGTTACAAGTTGTACTGTCGTTGTAACGTTCTTACCCGGCCCGACTGGACCTCTGTAATAAAGAGCTTCCTAGCTTATCGGATTCCTCCTGCAGTATAAATACACATTCCGATGCTGATTGACCGAGTGCGTGAGTGACCGAGCGGGCGAGCGAGTGGTTGATCGAGCGACTGACTGAGCGTGTGGGAGGGTTGGTGGTGGTGGTGGTGATGGGGGAGGGAGTGTAGCACAGAGCGAGTCGGGGTGAGTGGGTGAGGTCACGGGGGGTCATGTAATGCCAGGCTTTGCTTCTATGGGTCTCAACTCTCCCCCCAGCACCCCCCCCCCCACGACTATCCCACTATACTCCCACTCTATTCATCACCCTGATCCCTCATCAGAGAACGCGCGTCAGCTCGGAACAAAGCGGTGCGCGCACATCGGCACAACGCGAGCGTGAGTCGAGTGTGTGGCCGTCACCCGAGCGTTGTCCGCTCACTCCTTTAGCCACGGTCCAATCGTCTCCAGTCGAGGCCCGCGTATTGCGTGGTCTATGGTGGGGGTAGCGAGTCCCAACGCCCACCATCACAGCCCCCAGGGAGGTTCGCGGATCGAATCCAGCGGCCGCCCGGATTATTACTGCGGTTGTGCATTCACGGTTGAGTGAAAGCACGTGCATAAACGGCATACCACAAACATATATATGAGCATATATATGTATCCATATATATATAAAGTATATGTATTTATATATTATAAGCATATACATCAATATATATGAAGCATAAAAATGTATATATCGGAATATGTATGCACCGTTCGCCCCCCCTGACGTCATTCGCGATGCGTAATCCCCCAAAAATTTCGCGGTGTAGTTTTTGTTGTTGTTGTGTTATTTGGAGAAAATTAAAAAATACTAAATTTTGGACCGCGAGGCAGGGGACATTAGCGGCACTCTCCTGTGAACGGCATCATCCGGGAGCGGCTTTGAAACACTCTGCGGTTGTGTTAAACGTCCGCAGGACCTGACCTCGCCGGCCGGAACCGAACTCTTTGAACGCTCTCAGCATCGAGCAAAGTGGCAACCGTTCCGAGGGCAGATTGAAGATCATTGTTGTTGTTTTTCTGATTACATTCTGAACATTTTATCGATATATTTGTTTGTCAATGCGACTCCATCAAGACCCCTACTATTGTTCGCTCCATCTCTCTGGAGTCTACAACTACTGTGATCTCTGTGATTGTTGTGATCTCTGACTGCTGTGATCACTGTGATCTTGTGATTGTTGTGATCTCTGACCGCTGTGATCACTGTGATCTCTGTGATTGTTGTGATCTCTGACCGCTGTGATCACTGTGATCACCGTGACCCCTATGATCGCTGTGATCACTATGATCACTGTGACTGTTGTGATTTCTGACCGCTGTGCTTACTGTGATCACTGTAATCACTATGATCTCCGCGGTCACTGATATCGCTGCCACCTCTGCAATCTCCGCCATCTCCTCTGCAATCTCCGCAATCTCCTTTGCAATCTCCACGATCTCTCCTCCTGCGATCTGCCGCGAGTCGCGTTGCCACGTTTTCTCGCAACTCGTTTAGTCGTCGTTTTAGGATTTTTAATTTTTTTTTGTATTTCCCGCGGGAGGGAGGGGGGAGGGGGGGTCCAGCCTCCAGCTCGGAAAGTCCCCTGAGCGGAAATGCCCAGGCAGCGATGTCGTCACGATGTTTAATTACGCTGCATGGTGAGGGGGGGGGGTCCTGGCCACGTGATGGAACCCTCCCCCCCCCGTTTCAAAAGCTAAGGCCCCCACCCCTTCACCAATGCAACCACCTCCCGTGTAAAGCTTCAGGGAGGAATTGTCTCTCTTCAAGTCCGCTCCCGATACCTGGTTGTTGACGGACGGAATATTGAGATCGGTTCGAAATTCATCACGGGACCCAAGCCCCCCGCTTCCATCCCCCCCCGCTTCCCCCACATTGGGCTCAATCAAAATCGCGTGGATTACGGCTCTAGCACGCGAACAATTGTAGCGGCGTACTCACCAATCCACTCACTCACTTATCCACTCACTCACCTATCCACTCACTCACCTATCCACTCACTCACCAATCCACTCACTCACCAATCCACTCACTCACCTATCCACTCACTCACCTATCTACTCACTCACCTATCCACTCACTCACCTACCCACTCACTCACCTATCCACTCACTCACCAATCCACTCACTCACCTATCCACTCACTCACCTATCTACTCACTCACCTATCCACTCACTCACCTACCCACTCACTCACCTATCCACTCACCTATCCACTCACTCACCTATCTACTCACCCACCTACCCACTCACTCACCTATCCACTCACTCATCTATCCACTCACTCACCTATCCACTCACTCACCAATCCACTCACTCACCTATCCACTCACTCACCTATCCACTCACTCACCTATCCACTCACTCACCTATCTACTCACTCACCTATCCACTCACTCACCTATCCACTCACTCACCTATCCACTCACTCATCTATCCACTCACTCACCTATCCACTCACTCACCTATCTACGAACACGCCCACTCACCAACCCACTCACTCACCTACCCACTCACTCACCTATCCACTCACTCACCTATCCACTCACTCATCTACACACTCACTCACCTATCCACTAACACGCTCACTCACCAATCCACTCACCTATCCGCTAACACGCTCACTCACTAATCCACTCACTCACTTGTCCATTAACACGCTCACTCACCAATTAACTCACCCATCCACTAACACGCTCACTCACCAATGCACTCACTCACCTATCCACTCACTCACCTATCCACTCACCAGCCTTAACATCCCTAACTCACTCACCACCGCCGGTTATCTGAATGCCACAACGCTGGCGTTGAGGGCGCCCATCCGGTTGGGTTCGCTTCCCACAGTAATGAACAGCTATTTTTGATTGTTTGTTTATTAAATATATATACATCTCATACTTCAATTAGAGCTTTGTTTCTTCGGCTTATTATTTATTCATTTCGTTCAACTTGCTTATTACCGCTCTCTGCCCCCCCCCTCCTCTCCCAAGCCTTAACTACAACCATCTGCTTCTCCCCGTGAACAATTTACGACGTTTGTTCCACGTGAACGGCTCGGCCACGGGCTCTGCACTCCATCAATTTGCCAGGCGAGTTAACAAGTGCTCAGTGTAACTGTGCGATACAGAACGCAGACTCGGCTCTGTGTGTGCGTCGGTGTGTGTCTCGGTGTGTGTGCTGCGTGGGGGAGCGGTGGTGTAGTGGTTAGCGCGCTGCTCTGCGAACCCGGCGACCCGAGTTCGATTCCCGCTCACGGCCAACACCAGTGACGATTATCTGAACCGGTCCCGGGCCTCCCCTAGGTCGACTCAACTTCAAATGAGTACCTGGTGCGATGTGTAAACATCGTCGCTAAGGAGACAAAGGCGGCCGGGCGTGGTGTTGGCCACCCACCCCCCTCGTGTGCCGTGCCGGCCTTCATAGGTGCTCGCTAGCAGCACTTGCCCCAACAGTCTGTTAAGGCTATATGGGGGATCTGTGTGTCTATGTTGTGTCTCTCTCTCTGTGTGTCTCTGTATGTGTTTCTCTCTGCTTGTGTGTCTCCGTGTAGGTGTTTTGTCTCTCTCTCAAATTTAGCAATCTTTGTAAGAACATAATAAACCAGGTAAGGTGTTGACTGTTGTGTTAGCAGACTCTCTGTGCTGTATCGCATTATATTTCTAAGTTTACTAGGTTTGTTTTCTCATTAATTCTTACCTGATGACGGTTGCTTGTTTTGCAATAGAAGCGTCGTATTCTATTATTTAATTCATTTTCTTTCTACGTGACTTTACCGAAAGAACCAAAGAGTCATTTTAAATAGAAATCTAAACAAAAAAATTCAACCGCCTTTTAAATACGTGTTTGTTGTTCTTTGACACTGTTGCTGAAAACAAATCTCATGGTGGTTGTCAATGCCCCCCCCGCCCCCAACTCGTAGCTTTGGCCACCAGGAGGGGATGAGGGGTGGGGGGTAAGGCACCCCCTGCCCCCATGCTCGCTACGCTGCTGACCGGGGCCCTTGCCAATCACGGCACAACGCAGCGCTCTGACCCGTTACTTCGTCCGCTGCTGCTGCTGCCGCTGCTGCCTGGAAAACGTCTGGGGTGGAACTTGGTGCAAAGACAAAGATCCCCCGGAAAGGCCTTACAGGCTGCTGGGGCAAGTGCTGCTAGCGAGCAGCGGCTCCTACGAAGGCCGGCACGGCACATGGGTGGGTGGGTGGGTGGCCAGCATCACGCCCGGCCATCGCCTTTGTCTCCCCAGTGTCGCTGTTTACACACCGCACAAGGTAACTGATTTGAGTCCGAGTCGACCTAGGGGAGGCCCAGCACCGCTTCAGCGCGGCGCGCTCACCGCTGCGCCACCGCTCCTGAGTACGCGCGCACGCAAAGACAAAGATCCCCCGTATAGCCTGTAACAGACTGTGTGGGCAAGTGGTGTTAGCGAGCACCTATGAAGGCCGCAACGGCACACGAGGGGGTGGGTGGCCAGCACCACGCCCGGCCGCCTTTGTCTCCCCAGCGGCGATGTTTACACACCGCACCGGGTACTGATTTGAGGCTGAGTCGACCTAGGCGACGCCCAGGACCGGTTCAGATAATCGTCACCGGGTATGGGTCGTGAGCGGGAATCCAACCCATGTCGCCGGGTTCGTAGCGCAGCGTAGCGCTAACCGCTGCACCACCGCTCCCCACGCGCACCGCCGTCTTACAGAAACCGATTCTTTTTTTCCTCCTTTCGCTCTCTGCGCGCTGTTTAACCGCTTGGAAAGCGCAAATCGCAAAGCGGTATCTGTGGGAAACAAGACGAGACGCAGAGACGTCTCGCGACGGCTTTTATCCGTCAAGGGGCAATTGCGGTTCCGCGGGGAGGCGGAGGGGGGTGGTGGTGGTGGATCGGGTTGGGGGGTGGCAACTTGAGGTGGGGCGGGGAGCAAAGGGAGAATTGTTGGGAGAGTTTGGGGTGGGTGGATGTGGGGGGGTAGAGACACCGGGGCTGTCTGTGCCGGTGGCAGCGGACACACCGCGCGTCTGTCCGCACGGATTCGCATCATTACACTCGAGGCCTCCTCCTCCACCACTACCACTACCACCATCATCATCCCACTGTTACCACCACCACTCCACCACAACCACCACCGCCCCACTAGCATCACCACCTCACCGACATCCCACCGCCACCACCACCACCACCATCCAACTGTTACCACCACCACTCCACCATAACCACCACCACCCCACCACCATCACTACCCCACCGATACCAACTACCACCATCCCACTGTTACCACCACCAACTCCACCAACCCACCACTCCACCACCAACACCCCACTGCCACCACCACCAACACCACACCTCCACCACCACACCCCCACCCCCACCACTACCACCACACCCCCACCACCACCACCACACCCCCACCACCACCACCACTACGACTCCACCTCCACTACCACTCCACCACCACTACCACCACTCCACCATCACCGACACCCCACTGCCACCACCACCACATCCCCACTACCACCGACACCACCACCACCACCACTCCACTATCACCACCACCACACCCCTACCACCAGCACTACCACTCCACCATCACCACACCCCCACCACCATCCCAACACCACCACCACCACCACCCCCCCCCCCCACCACCACCACTCCCACTCCACCACCACCGCACCGCTCACTGCTCTGGGTGTATATAAGCTCAGTCAGGGGGACCCCACTCACCCACTGCCTCTGCAGGGCTCTGGTTTCTCCAGCCTTTGAAGCCCTTTGCGCAAATAAAGAGAGAAGGTGGGCTGGGGTGGGGCCGGGGTGGAGGGGGGTGGGTTAGGAATAAGAAGAGGGAGAGAGAGAGAGACAGAGAAAAAGAAACCGATGGAGAAACAGAAGCCGCTGTTGCTGCTGCTGCTGTGACGATCCAACTGCGATAGGGAAGATGGTCGCACGAAACTCGCCTGTCGCTCACTCTAAACTATGAACTAACAAAAATTCGAGATTTGAAGCTTTCGTGACTGCAAGGATTAATAGTCTTAGGTTCTTTCGGTAAAGTCACGTAGAAGGGAAATAATAAAATAATAAAAATAAAACAATAAAATAATTCTCACGACGTTTAGGCCACAACGCAAGCAGCCGGGGAGACAGACGCTGTCTCCCCGACAGACCTGGTCTTCACCTGAGGACGGCTGCTTGCGTCGTGGCCGAAACGTCGTGAGAATTATTTTATTGGTTTATTTTTATTATTTTATTATTTCCTTTCTACGAGCGGGCAATTCGTCGTTCCGACACGGCAGATGCTTCCCTGCAAATTTGCCGTGTTAAGCGAGGAATTAGGGTTCGTGCATAAATGACGTCACGCGATTTTGGACGGTTTTTGACCCCCCCCCCCTTCGTCACGCGGCGTCACAAAAAGTCAGACCCCCCCCCTCAAATATGACGTCACAAAGCTCTCACGCCCCCCCCCCCCCCCTAAAAAATAAAACATGCTTCAAATCGCTTTAAACTATTGTCATTGTTGTGCGTATTTAATGTGGCGCTGCACTGATGTTGGAGGAGAAAACATTTAAAAGTCTATTTAATTAAGTAAAACGTGTTGTCTATATTTATTTAAAGTTGCGTATTTTGATGTGACGTCACATTTCTCAACCCCCGCCCCCTCGTCACACATTGTCACAAATGTCTGACCCCCCCCCCAGGTGCGTGACGTCATTTATGGACGGCCCCTTACTCGACTGCACGGTAGATACAGCACGGGTGGCGTTAATAAATGCAAACTATGCGCATTGGAATCGCGTTTTGCCCTCTAAAGTCAACCTCTGCAGTCATCCCATCGAGGGACAAAACACTGAGATGAGGGTACGCCAATGCTCACTAAATCATTCCGCGTACTGTATCGTACCCTTCAAGAAACGAGTCAGTCCTTGACCACTCAGAAACCGCGTTATAACGGGCGCATTCCACGTTATAACGGACGTGTACAGCGTTATAACGGGCGCTTTCTGTGCTATAACGGACGCGTTCCGTGTTATAACGGGCGCGTACCACGCTATAACAGGCGCGTTCCACGTTGCGCGAAGCGTCCCCTAATGGAGGAACTGCGTTCTCGCGAGAGCGCGTTGCGTGAACAGGCACCGAGCAACGACGACTTACCGTGTGCGTACAAACATAATATTTATCAGTTCATGCAACTTTGTGGTTTGTCAAGTTCCTCGTCTCTGCGTGTTTGCACCGCGCCGCGCCGTGTGGAGTGTCTCACGTTCTCTCACGGTGACAACGGCCACTGTTTGCTTGAGTCGAACGGTCACAAAGGCGATTTCCTGCTCGAACGATGCGCTACGTTGAACGCAGTGGCGCTCAGCTCCCGTTCACCGCCCTGTTGCCAGTGGTGGAAGTTCCACATTCCTTTGGCGTGGGCGGGTCGACAGCGCGTCAACTCGCACCTGTTAAAAGTACGATAGTGCTGGTGGTTGCTGGATGGTTGATGGTTTGGGCATTTGGGCCTGTGCTCAGAAAATGTGGAAAAATATACATTAAACAAACTTATTCAGTTATAGCCATTATCAGCAGCAGCATTGGTGGATCGCACACACAAAAGTGATGAAACTTCTAGACTTGAAGTTTTCGTGACTGCAATGATCCATATTCTTTGGTTCTTTCGGTAAAGTCACGTATGTGAAAATAATAAAATAAAATAAAACTGAATACAACTAAATTAAATCACAATTGCTTTCGGTAAAGTCACGTAGGTGAAAATAATAAAATTAAAATAAAACTGAATACAACTAAATAAAATCACAATTTCAGGTAAAGTCACGTAGGTGAAAATAATAAAATAAAAATGAAAACTGAAAACAACTAAATTAAATCACAATTGCTTTCAATAAAGTCACGTAGGTGAAAATAAAAGAAGAAAATAAAAAGGAAAACAACTAAATTGTGATTCCACGCGGACTCCCATCTGTTCCATCTGCACGGGGATAGGACGCGTGGGCTTTGTCTCGGCGCTCCGGCTTCCCTCCCGCCCCACGTCAGCACGGCCAATAACAACTTAATACAGAGAGGACCGCAGAGCTTGGTAGGGGGGGGGGGTGTCGCCATTTCACCACGTGGCTGCTGCTGCTGCCTTCCCCGCTCGTCTGTGCTTCCCTCCTCCTCTCTCTCTGTCTCTCCTCTGAGTCGTCTTCTTTCTATTTTTCTTACGATCAGAGGCAACAAGAAGATGCTCGGTGTAGTCGTCACTTTGCTTCGTTCATCATTTCGGTTTTTTTCGTGTTTTTTTCAATGCTTTGCTTTGTGTGCCCCCCTCCTCCCTGTTGAAATTAAAGATTTCGCGCTCTGCTCTCCTCCTTCTTACCCCTTCCCTCTCTCTCTACCCCCCCCCTTTCTCCCTACCCCCCCCCCTCTCTCTCTACCTCCCCTCTCTCTCTACCCCTCTCTCTACCCCCCCTCTCTACCCCCCCTCTCTACCCCCCTCTCTCTCTACCCCCTCTCTCTACCCCCTCTCTCTCTACCCCCTCTCTCTACCCCCCCCTCTCTCTACCCCCCTTTCACTCTACCCCCCTCTCTCTCTACCCCTCTCTCTTTACCCCCTCTCTCTCTACCCCTCTCTCTCTATCCCCCCCCCTCTCTCTATCCCCCCCCCCCCTCTCTCTACCCCCACTCTCTCTCTACCCCTCTCTCTCTCTCTCTACCCCCCCTCTCTCTCTACCCCCTCTCTGTCTACCCCCTCTCTCTACCCCCCCTCTCTCTCTCTCTACCCCCTTTCTCCCTACTGTTTCTCTATATCCCCCCTGTTTTCTATGTGATATGTTTAACTACGACAAGTGCTGCATCTGCACCCAGCCCTCCTCGCACTCCTACGGCCTCCGACGGTAGCTCCTATCTTCTCTCTCTTTCTCTCCCCCTTTCTCTTCTTCCTCCTGTTCGCGAGCGAGGAGGCGGCGCCGCGATTTGGCGCCGCGTTACGAGTTCAACTTCGTCGTGATTATTATTATTACTGGGATCTCAAACGCGAGTTAAACAAATGTCAGAATTGCGTTTAATTCCTTCCAGCTGCGCCGATTCCAGGATCCGTTTTCGATGTCGCAGCTGTTGAGATTTACAACAAAAAACCCCTAACCCCCCCCCCCCCCTGACCTGGGGCACCTTTGTGCAAGGCGCGGCGTTGTTCCCGCGACGCCAGTTGTGGACTGCGTGCAACACAAAAACCCAGTCTCCATTTTCGTTTCTCCAAAAAAAGTGTTGCTTTGCTTGCGAGCAGGGGAGAAGTGTGCGTCGTTGGGTTCGTGGGGCAATTCAAACACCCCGCCCCCCATCCCCTACATCGCTCCCCCCCCACCCCCACACAATAAAGAAAACAAGCCACAGAGCGAACCGATCTGGCAATGCGTTCCACGTGGGAACGAAGCATTGCCCATTACAACCCGCGTCCGGTTCTGTGATTAACGTGACCTCAATTAACCCCTCCACCCCCCCCTGCTTCCCCACCCCCACCGCCCCTCCCCCCCTTACCTGCTGCCTGCCTGCCGCGTGTGCGACTCGCTCGGCAGTGCCGGGTTATTAGAGCCGCCAGCCTCGGCAGTGAGCTCCCGACACAAAGGGACAGCCCCCTCCCCCCTCTCCCCTCCCCGACGTTCGATCAACGTCGGCTTGTGGTGGGAACCGCTGGGACGACGCGAGATGGTCACTCCCTCGCCCGGTGTACAGGAGGGCCGTGGGTTCGATCCCGGACCCTGACGCCTCTTGTGTGTTTGGAGTTTGCACGCGTGTGCGTGTGTGTGTCTCTCTCGTAGCGCGCTAACCGCTACACCACTGCATGTGGGAGCGGTGGTGTAGCGGTTAGCGCTACGCTGCGCTATAAACCCGGCGACCCAGGTTCGATTCCCGCTCACGGCCAACACCAGTGGCTATTATCTGAAACGGTCATGGGCCTCCCCTAGGTCGACTCAGCCTCAAATGAGTACCTGAGTGCGGTGTGTAGTAAACATCGGCGCTAGGGAGACAAAGGCGGCCGGGCGTGTTGCTGGCCACCCACCCCATCGTGTGCCGTGCCGGCCTTAATAGGTGCTCGCTAACAGCACTTGCCGCACAAGTAATGGGTTGGCCACGTGCTGTTTACGTGACGCAATGTTACGAATTGGCTGTGTCGGGTGGTGGCGGGTTTAACGACACATGTATATATTTACGCGATCTAATCCCCCAAAAGAATCCTGTATTATGTATTATGGCAGTAGCGTTTGTTTGACAGGCCGACGAAAGGCAGTCAAGTTAAAATCAGGCAGGGCTTTTTTTTTTCCCTGCCCTGCTCCCCCCGCACAAAAATACCCAAAATTGCTGCTGCAAAACGTTCATTTCCGAAGGCCGCTTTGGCTTATGAAAGAGCCCAACTCCCCCGTGTGTTTATTTTGGCCAAACTCATTCAGAAGGAAATGGTCGCGTCTACCATTAGCACTGTGATCTTTCAATTAACCGTCGTGCCCGCCGCTGCGCTGATGCCATCCAGATTAGGCGCGCTACTTATCCGCATGCGCCGTACGTATGCAAAATAAGAATAGGGGTTTTACCCTCTCTGGCGATAAAACAGGAGGTGTTAAGATGGTCAGACGCCAAGGAATCACGTTTCTTTCTAGATGTGAAGCTTTCGTGACTGCAAGGTAAAGTGACGTAGGTAAAAAATGAAATAAAAATTAATAAAAATGAAATAATTAAAATCACGACGTTTCGGAGGCAACACAAGTCTCCGTTATCAGGTGGGACCGTCACAGGCAGATTTGCTGTATTAAGTCGTGATTTTTATTATTTTATTTGTATTAATTTTAATTTCATTTTTTACCTACGTGACTTTACCGAAAAAACTAAGAGTAATCACGTTTCTGCATGAACCACACACGGTGCTGGTGGCGAACTTGCAAACAAAACATGCTCCGATAAATATTCGCGTTGTCTTTGAAACTGCTTGGCCTGCACGTGAAACAGCCCTTCTCTATGGCCTGGTCTCATCGGCGTTAGACCAGAGAACGCCAAAAGGAGAGAAGCACAAAGCCAATGCACGCATCGGAATATTTGACACTGGCAAAAAAGGTCCAATGATACCGTGTGTGCGTTGAACTTCTTTTGCACCGTACGTAGCCAACCGTGCAAATCGGAGGTGCGTTGGGGGGGGAGGGAGAACAATAAACGAATTCTCTTTGGTTTTTTCGGTAAAGTCACGTAGGTTTAAAATAGAATAAATCACGTTTCGGGCGCAACACAAGCGTCAGTCATTAGGTGAGAAAGCGTGGTCTGCTGCTGAGGCTGACTGTTTTAAAAGGTTTGAAATGGGTGTAGCCCAAGGGTTATAAAGAAGTGGCCTGGGCTAGTGATGTTAATATGAGCTACACTCATTTTATTTTTCTACCTACGTGACTTTACCGAAAGAACCAAAGAGTATGGATTCCTGCAGTCACGAAAGCATCAAATCAAGAATAAACTAATACACAACAAAACTCAGTTCGAAAGAAATTAGTTCATCTGGCTGGCGCTGCTTGGTTTGCCTCGATGCTAAGAGGCAAAGGAAGTTTTTTTTTTTAGAATTCCAGACACGAGAATCGCTTTATATTTTTAAACAGCGCGATCTTTGACTCCATACCAGGCAGAGCTGGAGAGCGAACGACCCATCGGTGTCATTCCTTGTTCGGTCTTCTCCACGTGTTGGCCTTTGTAGGTTGAGACTCGCAAACGACACTTGCCCCAAGAGTCTATTAAAGGCTATACGGGGGACCTTTGTTGTGCGCGCGCGTGTGCCACGTGGGAATTGGTGGGGAGCGGTGGTGTAGCGGTGATCGCGCTGCGCTACGAACCCGGCAAATCGAGTTCGATTCCCTGTGACGATTATCTGAACTGGTCATGGGCCTCCTCTAGGTCGACTCAGCCTCAAATGAGTAACTGATGCGGTGTGTAAACATTCAGCACACCGGGGAGACAAAGGCCGGCCTAGCGCGTGGTGCTGGCCACCCACCTCGTCGTGTGTCGTGCCATTGGGCGTCTTTCATAAATGCTCACTAACAGCACTTGCCCCAACAGCTCATATAGGTTACACGGGGGATCTGTGTCTTTATCTGTGTGTGTGTGGAGGGGTGGCGGGGCTGGGGGGGGTTACATTGATGTGTAGCCGCCACAATGGGAGTTCATTAAAATCGCGTGGCTGTGGTGTAGGGGGCGCCCTCCCATTATACCAGTCACTTAATCCGCCCATTGGCGAGAGAGGCAGGCGGCAGAGGAGACAGAGACACACACAGAGAGAGAGTGAGAGAGAGAGAGTGATGGGTGCGGGGGATGGGAGGGATGGATGGCAAGAACCATCACCCTGGCGAGGTCTCCTTCTCCGCGTTCATCAGCCGCAGATTGGAACCCCCAACGCAACCACCCACACCGCCACCGCCACCAAATGGGCGAGGAGGGCATGGGAGAAATCTCGACCGAGCTGAGTGTGCAGGCGGTGCAACTGCGCCCAAGGGTCCACCCAGACGGGACGGGCTGTTGGCAGGAGGTACTGCGGTGGTCCTGCTGGTGGTGGCGCGGTTGGCTACGTACGGTGCGAAAGAAGTTCAGCATGCATGCATGCGTACGTGGGGTGGGGTGGAAGACATGAATGATTGAGTTTAAAATGATAAATGAGTCATCAGTGGGATTTATGAATATTCATGTGCAAAGATTATTATAATAGGCGACGTTTCGGTCAATGGCCCTTTTTTATAGCACATTCGTTTACGCTTATAATGTTTGTATTTGCTTTGCCACTGTTTACACAGTGTTATATTTACCTGCTATGAACAAGTGTAATTGCCACGAAACGTCGCCCATTACATTTTTCTTGATGCGCGAGATCACTTCTAGTGGACGCGGCGTGATTGAAATCAGAGTCGAGGCGGTGACGCGCACAATCGCGGTGCCGATTAAGCGCGGGGCTTTTTAGTTCAGCATAGATATTTTAATTCAGCGTGGAGATTTCAATTCAGCGCGGAGATTTTAATTCAGCGTGGAGATTTTAATTAGGCGTGGAGCTTTCAATTCAGCGTGGAGATTTTAATTCAGCGCGGAGATTTTAATTAGGCGTGGAACTTTAAAGTGAGACTTTGTCAGAGCGGGCATTGCAGACAGATCCCACATTGCACAATCACTTATGTGGACATTGTGAAAAAGCGCTTTATAGCTCATCGGATTCCTCTAGAAAAAATAAAGATCCTGAATTTGAATTCATCTTCTCATTATTACATAGAATGATAATAATTGTCAACGTTTATCACTGCCCTTGCTCGCTACGACACAGAGAGAGGGGACGACTCAGAGGAGCCAGGAGGAGGGGAACCTGCGGACGAGCGGGGAAGCAGCAGCAGCAGCAGCATTCGCCAGGGCGGTGAGCCGGCGTTACCAACAATTGCCCAAGTTCTGCGATCCCTCTATATCAGTGGTTCTTAACCTTTACTGCAGCCTTGCACCCCCTTCGGCCGTGAGTCGTTAACAAAAGTACAATGTTAACAACTTCGTCGGGCTTTGATGAAACAGAGTAAGATGTAGCTTACGCTGCCCCGTGCTTGATTTGTGTTTTCGATGATTTACCTTCTAAATAAAATACATCTGGCCACGTCTCGCACCCCCTGAAAGGGCATCTCAAACCCCAGGGAAAGAACCACCGCTCTCTCTATATATAAAGATGTCATCGGCCAATTCATGAGCGTTTCCGTGTGTCCATGTGGAGGCTTTGAAAGTGAGCCAGTGGCCGTACGGCTTGAGGAGGGAATATCTGAAACGATGTGGTTTGAAATCCTGACTCACGTAGAGATCCATAGACTTACATAGAGACCAACATATTCACATAGAGACCCAAAGACTCACACAGAGACGCATAGACGACTTGCATCGAGACCCATAAACTCACACAGAGACGCATAGGCTCACATGGAGACCCAAAGACTTACACAGAGACGCATAGACGACTCAAATAGAGACCCAAAGACTCACACAGAGACGCATAGACGACTCAAATAGAGACCCATAAACTCATACAGAGACGCATAGACTCACATAGAGACCCGTAGACTCACACAGACACCCATAGACTCACATAGAGACCCATAAACTCACACAGACACGCGTAGACTCAAATAGAGACCCGTAGACTCACACAGAGACGCATAGACGACTCACATCGAGACCCATCAACTCACACAGAGACGCATAGGCTCACATAGAGACCCGTAGACTCACACAGAAACCCATAGACGACTCACATAGAGACCCAAAGACTCACACAGAGACGCATAGGCTCACATAGAGACCCGTAGACTCACACAGAAACCCATAGACGACTCACATAGAGACCCAAAGACTCACACAGAGACGCATCGACTCACATAGAGACCCATAAAATCACATAGAGACGCATAGACTCGTCAGCGAACTATGGAGAGCGGGCAGTGGTATCACCTCGTGGGTTCAGATACAGACTCGCACAAGGGTGGCAGGAATTGATTTGTCCCCGAGAACTGCTGGTTATTGTGTTGGACTTTATCACAGGACACTGCACGGTGCTGATAATGGACCCGGGCTGACTGCGACATGTTCCAGTGTTTGTCTGCGCAGAAGGTTGTAATCCTAGGCGCCCCCACCACTACCACCAGCGGCACCACACACTGAACGCGACATGCACACTCACCAATTTATAGTACCCATGGTGGTGGCTCTGCTTATTTTTGCTCTGATTTATGTTTGGTTTGTAACTGCTCGCTCTGATTTTTTTTAAAACTCTGATTGCTATTTGGTTGTAACTGCTCTAATTCATATTTCGTTGTTTCTTTACTCTGATTGCTATTTGCTTGGTTTGGCTATGATTGCTATTTCCTTCTGATGTTCTTGCTTTTATCATTTCGGTGAAGTCCACGTCACTCGTGCACACGTGACTCTCTTGAGTTCCCACGTGGTTAAACAAAACCGACTTGAACGCATTCTGCTGAAACTTAATTTGGAGCTTTCGTGACTGCAGGAATTACTCTTTGGTTCTTTGGTTATTTCGGTAAAGTCACGTATAAAGATAAAAGTATTTAATCTCTTATTTTATCTTTATACGTGACTTTACCGAAAGAACCAAAGAGCTTTCTGCTGAGACAACATCGCCAGGTATGAGCCCTCCCAGACTCGGCATGAGAACCGGGTGCTCAGCTCTCGGGCACCGGGCGATGTGAACTCCCAGGGCTCCGGGTGCCGGGCGATGTGAACTCGTGGGCAGCCGATGTTGGCGGTGGGTGACTCAGGGCCGTGTCTAAACCCGCGAGACGCCAGCCAAGAGCTCGCTGAATGGAGCGACTGTGCACGAGGCGAGCCCCTCCGCAGGATGCCGGAGCCGCAGGAAAAGACTCCCTGGGATTGTTTACCGGACGGGGTTGGAGCTTGCGCGCTTGTGGTGCCCCCCCCCCCCGTGATAAAATATCCGCACATTTTGATCGCCAAGAATTCTTAGACCAATAAAACGGTCAAAAAAACGCAGGGGGGGGTAAAAGCGCAGCCCATGCAATTGCTTTGCTAACGCTGCTGCTGGTGGAAGGGGAACCCTTTTCTAGAGGGCGATTTTGGCATCACTTTTTCCATGCACGCCAGACGTCTTGGCACGAAAGGTGGGGGAGTACCCACCGATAGAAGTTTGCGACTGTCAAGATGAACGCCTCCCCCCGCCCCCCCAACAAAAAACACCATGAAGGGCGTCATAAAGCGGTGAGCGGAAACTTTCCGATCGATCCCGGTATGAGCAAATGAAGGCTGCGGCGGTGATGAATACGATGTGTAGGTGGACACTTGCTGTGTTGCCATCGTCTGTGTTTGCGTGCGCTCGTGCGGTGATCGACCAATACTCGCTGCTGCCCCTACAGACAGCGTGCTGGGTGATGCAGCCATCACGTCGCCAGCGCTGCGTTTGTAGCCACCACCACCACTACCACCAGTCACGAGCACTACCACCAACAACCACGACCACCACTACCACCAACCACCACCACCACCAACCACCACCAACCACGAGCACTACCACCAACAACCACGACCACCACTACCACCAACAACCACGACGACGACCACCACCACCATCAGCCACGACCACCACCAACCATAACAACCACCACCAACCACGACTATCACCGTCAACCACCACCGCTACCACCAACCACGACCACCACCACAACCACCAACCACTACCACCAACCACGACCACCACCAACCACCACGACCACCAACCACCACCACCAATCACGACCACCACCACCAACCACCACCACCACCACCAACCACCAACCACCACCACAACCACCACCACCACCAACCACCACGACCACCAACCACCACCACAACCACCACCACCACCCACCATCACCAACCACCACCACCACCACAACCACCACCACCAACCACCAACCACCACCACAACCACCACCACCAACTACCATCACCACCCACCACCACAACCACCACCACCACCACTGATGTCGAGCGAGCCCAGAGGTGCCACCGGTCGCACCTTGCGGACGAGGAGCGGGCGGTGAAACCCGACACGGCCACAACAACAACAATCATCATCATCATCATCACAATAATCAGTGAGGTGTTCCATCGCTTGTTTTCTTCATTGTCGTCGCTGTATAGTTTAACGCGACACGTGCGTCCGTTCCATTTACGCTACTCCACCCCTCCTCCTCCTCCACCTCCTCCACCCCCTTGAAATCCCCTTGTGATTCACGCCTCCCGAGGCGGCCAGGGCTACCCGACTAATCTCCGTGCAAGAAACAAGATGCTTCTTTTCGCACGCCTAATTAGGCCCTTTCTGAAGCCGTGGCTGAGCCCAGGAGGGTGAATGGCCGAGAGGGCTCACGCGACCCCCACCACCTCCACCCCACATTCATCACGGCCTACCACCCACCCCCCCTAACACGTCACATATCCAACGAGAACGGGGTCTCTCTGTCTCTCTCGCCCTCCTTTATTCCTGCCGCTGGCTTAGGGGCCGTCCATAAATGACGTCACGCACCTATAGGGGTGGGGGGGGGGTCAGATTTTTGTGACGATGTGTGACGAGGGGGGGGGGGGGGTGAGAAATGTGACGTCACGTAAAATGCGCGACTTTAAATAAATATAGAATTGTTATAACAACATTAATTGTTATAACAACACTCCTACAACATCAGAGTGCAGCGCCACATTAAATACGCACCACAATGACAATAGTTTAAAGCGATTTGAAGCATGTTTATTTTCAAAATGGAAATATGGTTTTTTTTGGGGGGGGGGGGGGGCAGAGCTTTGTGACGTCATATTTGAGGGGGGGGGGGTCTGACTTTTTGTGACGCCGTGTGAGACGAGGGGGGGGGGTAAAAAATCGTCCAAAATCGCGTGACGTCATTTATGGACGGCCCCTTAGAAAGACGAAGATGCCGCCTGCCACTGCTGCTGCCGTGATCATTATTTGAGGTGCGCGTGTGTTGGGGGGGGGGAGCGGTGGCGCAGTGGTTAGCGTGGCTGCCCTACGAACCCAGCGACGCGGGGTTCGATTCCCGCTCACGGCCACCAACAGCACGGACGATTATCTGGACCGGTCCCGGGGCCTCCCCTAGGTCAACTCAGTCTCAAACGTGTACCCGGTGCGGTGTGTAAACATCGCCGCGGCGGGGAGACAAAGGCGGCCGGGCGTGGTGCTGGCTACCCACCCTCTCGTGTGCCGTGCCGGCCTTCATAGGTGCTCGCTAACAGCACTTGCCCCTACAGTCTGTTCAAGGCTACACGGGGGATCTTCGATTCCCGCTCAAGTCCACCACGAGCGACGATGACCTGAACCGGTTTCTGAGCCCTAGGTTGACTCAGCCTCAAACGATCAAACCTGGTGCGGTGTTTCAAACATCGCCGCTGTGTAGACATAGGTGGTGCTGGCCAACACACTCCCTTGCCCCCCACAGTCTGCGCAGGCTACACGGGGGAGCGTTGTGACCTGCAGTGCGGGTCAGACGGATCAGTGTCTTGTATATCGAGTCCTCAACACGGGTGGAGGGAATGAACGAGTGGAGTTCACTTGAACGGTCACCATGACGATAGAACAGTCACAAGGAGGCGGCTCACCACTCCATCACATCACCAAGTCACAAACTCAACGGATCACGTATCCACGTTGCCCGCACAAAGCACTCAATAGCACGGTCACTCACTCGCTTCCTCACCTGAAAACTCACCTACCCAGCAACACACTCACTCACCTATCCACTGACACACTCACTCACTCACCAACCTATCCACTCACTCACCAACCTATCCACTCACCTACCCAGCAACACACTCACTCACCTATCCACTGACACACTCACTCACCAACCTATCCACTCACCTATCCAGTAGCACACCAATCCACTCACTCCCTATCCACTGACACACTCACTCACTCACCAACCTATCCACTCACCTATCCACTGACACACTCACTCACTCACCAACCTATCCACTCACCTATCCAGTAACACACCTATCCACTCACTCACCTATCCACTGACACACTCACTCACTCACCAACCTATCCACTCATTCGCCGATCCACTCACATATCCAGTAACACACCAATCCACTCACGCGCCTATCAACAACTCAAAACAAAGGCCTCCCGTAAAGGCTTTAACGTATTCTTGGGGCAAGTGCTGTTAGCGAGCACACACGAAGGCCGGGACGACACACGAGGTGGTGGGTGGTCAATACCACGCCGGGCCGCCTTTGTCTCCCCATTGGTGATGTTTACACACCGCGCCAGGTACTCACTGTTAAGGCTGAGTCGACCTAGGGGAGGCCCGGTCCTGGGTCTCTCCTAGGTCCACTCAACCTCAAATGAATACCCTCTGCGGTGTGTAGTGTGGGGGGGAGAGTGGGTCTTTGTCTTTGCGTTGCGCGCGCTCAAAATCCACTTGGGGCTTGCGGCAGCGAGCCGAACGCGAATGGCTCAAGCAACTCCTCTCTCTCTCTCACTCTCTCTGGCTCTCCATTGGCTTCCCAGCCCGGGTGAGCAATCCCAACCCGGGTGAGCCATCCCACCCTCGACAATGCTTCCTCGCCACCCTATTGGCTGGAGCTGCACTCCTCCCCTCCCCCTCTCCGCTCACTCTCTCTCCCTCCCTTCCCATCCTTGGCTCTCCCTCGGCTTGCATACTCCGCACACCACCACCTCCTGTTGCTGATGCCTGACGCTGCTGGGGGGTGGCCGCCGCCGCTGCTGCTGTCACCTCGCGCCGTCTCCGTTCCCTATTGCCGGGACCACAGCGCTCCTCCTCCAACACCACCACGACGTCTATCACCGTGGAAGTCCGCGGCCAATAGCAGACATCGGAGACCCCCCCTCCATCCTACCCCTACCTTGTTGCGGATGAGTGCACGATGCGCCCGTTGGGCAGCCGAAGTTTCAGTTCGCCGCGCGCGCCCTGAAGTTGCGACAGCGGCGAGCGAGACGAGAAGACCTTGACGCGCGCCTCGAGGTGCGACCCAGCCTGGCACAAGCGCAGCGGGGACCCCAACCGACGCTTCGTGGCTAGACGGCGGCTGCTGTTGCGTTGCGCGGAGGGAGCGGCAAAGTTGCTTGTTGCTTGATACCCCCCCCCCAACTCCTACTCCTCAGCCCCCCCCCCTCCCCGTTGCTGCAGTGGCAAGAGTCTTGGCTTGAGACTGGGACCAGGGAGTGGAACTTTTGTCGGAGGCGAGGAGAGCAAAGCGGCTGCGTGCGCCGAGAGGGAAGAGGCCACACGGCACCTGGGAACTTACCAAATCCGCGTGTGCCCAGGACGTCCGGAGTTGGTTGTGCCCGCGACGTTGAACGTTCGGCACCTCGGGACTTTATCATCAACATCAGCATCATCATCATCAGCAGCAACATCATCATTATCATCAGCAGGATCAGCAGCAGCATCCTCATCAGCAGGATCATTATCATCAGCAGCAGCGGCTATCATCAGCGGTATAATAATCGGTCGCTGAAACATTACCTGTAACGGAGAAGTGCAAGCAGCATCAGTGTCAGCAGCAGCAGCATCATCATCAGCAGCAGCAGCACCACTGTCAACAGTAGCCGAAACATCATCGCCAAGTCCACCACTATCACCACCACCACCACTAGCAACAGTAGTCGAAACTTCACCATCATCAGCAACATCATCATCCACCTACTCTACCATCAGCAACACCAGCAGGAGCAGCAGAAACATATTCGGCAACATCATCATCATCCACCTACTCCATCAGCAGCATCATCATCATCAAAACCACCGCAATCATCACCAACATCACCACCATCATCAACAGCGGTAGATACATCACCTACCAACTCCTTCTGCAGTAACGTCAGCACCATCACCACCACCACTACCATCACCAACATCACCATCATCAGCAACATCATCATCCACCTTCTCCAGCAGCATCATCATCATCAACACCACCGCAATCATCACCAACATCACCACCATCATCAACAGCGGTAGAAACATCACCTACCAACTCCTTCTGCAGTAACGTCACCACCACCATCACCAACAGAGCATCGGGTTGACAGGCAGAGCCTCAACACCATCATGGGGCGTCTAAGGACGGCGTCGCTGCCACCGTCTCGCCGCCTGCTACCGCCGCAGCAGCCGCGGCTGCTGCTGCTGCTGCCGCTGCAGCTGTCACTGCTGCTGCTGCTGTTGACGATGCACGGAGTGCCGAGACCCGCGGCCGCGTTCGGAGTCGCCGTGGGTCTGGCGGCGGGCGACGGCGGCGACGACGACGAAGACGAGCGGAGATGCGAGCCCATCCGCATCTCCATGTGCCACCACCTGGGCTACAACGTGACCCGCATGCCCAACCTGCTGGGCAACGAGCTGCAGTTGGACGCCGAGCTGCAGCTGCAGACGTTCACGCCGCTCATCCAGTACGGGTGCTCGCAGCAGCTGCAGGTAGGCGGAGATGTTGACGACCGCGCCTGGTGTACGGGAGGTTCGTGGGTTCAATCCCGACCCTGACGGATGTTGATGGATATTTGGAGTTTGCGTGTCTCTCTCTCGTCATAATCGCAGTGGCTATGAGATGTTGTCTACCTCGCCTGGTTTGCAGGAGGTTCGTGTGTTATATCCCGACCCTGACGCCTGCTGCTGTATATTTGGAGTTTGCGGTGTCTCTCTGTCCGTGGTCGCGTGGTTTTTTCTCGTGCGTTGAGAGTTCCTTGGCTGCTGTTAATGTCCACGTGATAAGCCCACTTCGTCGGGCTATCATTTGTGGCCAGATCGCTTCTGAAAAAAAGCTACGTCGCTCAGTGGACTTTAGCAGGTAAAATTAGAAAGTTTAGTTTAGATTGATGGTGGAGGTGGTGGTGGTGGTAATGATGGATGGAGAGGGTGGTGGTTATCGTGGGGGAGCGGTGGTGTAGCGGTTAGCGCGCTGCACTACAAACCCAGCCATCCGAGTTCGATTCCCGCTCACGGATAACACCAGTGACGATTATCTGAACCGGTCCTGGGTTTCCCTTAGGTCGACTTAGCCTCAAATGTGTACTTCGTGGGGGTATGTAAGCGTCGTTAGTGGGGAGACAAAAACGGTCGAGCGTCGTGCTGGCCACCCATCCCTCGTGTGCCGTCCCGGCCTTCATAGGTGGTGATGATGATGGTCGTGGTGATGGTGATGATGATGGTCGTGGTGATGGTGATGATGATGGTCGTGGTGATGATGGTCGTGGTGATGATGGTCGTGGTGATGATGGTCGTGGTGATGATGATGGTGGTGGTAGTGGCCATGAAGATAATGATCACGGTGGAAACGGTGATGATGGTGATGATGGTCGTGGTGATGATGGTGATGATGGTGGTGACCATGAAAATAATGGTGATGGTGAAGACGGTCATAGTGGTAGTGACCATGACGACGATGATCATGGTGGGAACGGTGGTGATAGTGATGATGGTCATGGTGGTGGCAACGATAATAGTGGTTGTTGTGGTAATGATTATGATGGCGGTGAGAATGATGGTGGTGTGGTGATGATGGTGCTGATGGTGGTGATAATTGTGGTGTCATGATGATGGCACTCGTGATGACGGTGATGGTGGTGATGATGGGCATGACCGTGATGATACAGTAGAAATACACATGCGTGAAACTGTATAAGAAGTCAGTGGGGTATCCCTACGTGGATCACAGTTATGTATGTACACGTACGTGTGTATGCATGCGGAGTGGTGGCGCAATGGTTAGCGCACTGGTGCTTTGAGCCCAGCGTTCAGAGTAACATCAGTGGCCAGTTATATTGTCTAGATCTGAACCGGTCCTAGTACTTTTCGATTTAAAGCTTTCGTGACTGCAGGGATTCATCTTCTTGGTTCTTTCGGTAAAGTCACGTAGAAGGGAAATAATAAAATAATAAAAAGAAAACATAATAAAATACAATTCTCACGACGTTTCGGCCACAAGCAGCCGTCCTCAGGTGAAGAACAGGGCTGTCGGAAAGACAGTGTCTGAATGTTTCAAAAATAAAACATAATAAAATACAATTCTCACGATGTTTCGGCCACAACGCAAGCAGCCGTCCTCAGGTGAAGAACAGGGCTGTCGGAAAGACAGCGTCTGAAACATTCAAACGGAAAGACAGCGTCTGAAACATTCAGACGCTGTTTTTCCGACAGCCCTGTTCTTCACCTGAGGACGGCTGCTGGCGTTGTGGCCGAAACGTCGTGAGAATTGTATTTTATTATGTTTTATTTTTATTCTTTTATTATTTCCCTTCTACGTGACTTTTACCGAAAGAACCAAGAAGACGGTCCTAGTACGTTGAAGCCGTCTTGCCCAGCGTTGTGAATGTGTGTTTCACCAGCAGTGGATAGATGAAGAAAGTGAATATGAATGCGTGCGTCTCAGCGGGCGAATCGGTGGCGGTGCATTGTGGGACCGCTGCGTTCCGAACCCGGCGTCCCGAGTTCGGTTCCCGTTCATCAATTTTGCGAGTGACTCTTGCAAGTTTTCGGAACCGGGCGCGGGCATCCCCACAGTCAACTCAGCCTCAAATCAGTGCCTCGTGCTGTGTGTCAACATCAGGGCAGGAGGAGACTAGAGGGCGACCGGTCAGGTTGGTTTTTGTTTGAGCGTCATATCAAAGCCCCTTCGTTTGCCGCAGCGGCCTTAATAGGTGCTCGCTAACAGAAACTTGCCCAGAAAGTTTGTTAAGGCTACACGCGGGAGCTTTGTCTTTGCGAGTCTAATGAGAAGAATTGGGGGGGGGGGGGTCGAGGCTAAATGGAATCTTTGGTGGTGGTGGTGGTGGTGGGGAGGTTTGTGACTTAAACCGTGAAATTCCACGGGTATTTTCCAGCAAACAAAACAACACGCTTCGCGGCTCGGCTGCGTTTCACTCGCTCCGCGCGCCTGAGTTCGAGCCCCCCCACCCCTCGCCACCGCCAAGCAGAGGTCGCAACCGGGTACCCGATACCCGTACCCTACCCGACACCCGGCTACCCGTACCCGGCCGGGTACGGGTACCCGTTTGTGACCCTGGTCCGGCCGGGTACGGGTACGGGTAAGGAATCAAAACCCGTTTGCGACCTCTGCCGCCAAGCATGGGAGCCCGCGTCCGAGTGACATCCGAACTTTGCCCCCGCTCCGAGACTGTGGAGCTGAAGGTCGTCACCCCCACGCGGTGCTTAAGCGTGGCCAGACAAGCTCCACGGTCGACCACGGCGTGGGTGGGGAGCAGGGCCTCATGTCCAGCACGAGGTCTTCGCCCTTGCACCACCGATTAGCGCGGTTGGCTACGTACGGTGCGAAAGAAGTTCAACGCACGTACTGCCCATAGACTAACAAACACTACCCATAGACTAACACTGCCCATAGACTCAACACTACCCATAGACTCAACACTACCCATAGACTCAACACTACCCATAGACTCAACACTACCCATAGACTTAACACTACCCATAGACTCAACACTGCACCTCCGATTAGCGCGGTTGGCTACGTACGGTGCGAAAGAAGTTCAGCATACGTACAGCAGTGGATTGGCAAAGGGCTATTGTGTTGTTATTATCATTATAGTCACTCCTGTTTGCTTTGCAACGAAATATAAATGACATCTGTCACGTCTTCCTGGACTCACAGTACAGTGGGCGGCTATCTCGTGTCGTGATACATTTGCCTCGATAATTCTGCGTCGTAATATTTGTTCGCGGTCACTAGGATTCAAAAGAATGTTCTGCCGAAGGAATTGCATTGATTGGAGCGCTGGTTGAAACGTTTGAGCAATTGTGGATGTATGTTGGACATCTTACGCATCGTACTAATCAGCGTCGTTATATTTGTAAAATGTATTCTTTACTCCCAACCCTTCAGTGTCGCTATCCATAATAATAATTATTAATAATACATGTCTTCCCAGCTTCTTCTTGCACCCTGTCAACTCGATTCAATGTTTATCTGTTCCACGCCAAAATCATGTGCAGCCAGTTACCCAGCTAGCTTCGGTGTCAACGGCCCAGCAGCAGCAGCAGCCGCTAACAATGTTGGGGTGCAAAGGAGCCCAGCCATCAGCCAGCCTGGAACCTCGAGGCAATGATAATGTTTTTTTTTAAATAGTACTGTACTGTAGTGTGATGCAATGTCACTTTAAAAATAGCGTCCCAACATGTGACGCGTGCATCGGTTGAGGTCATTCGTACGGGAGTGAGTGAATGGGCACGAGCGGTAGAACGGGTGGTGATTGTGATGTCGGGGGAGACAAATTGGTGACCTTTATGGGCAGATAGATTCCATTGAGACCACGGGGAGTCACTCTGCTCTCTCTCTCTGTCTCAGACACGGGAGAGAGCCGAGTCTGAAGTATAAAGGGTGAGTGTGGAGACGAGACAATGTGAGACCCAAAGGTGATGACATTGCTCTACCAATAAGACAATTCTAATAATGTACAGCACTTTGTAAGTCCACTGCTGGGTGGAGGCCTCCCTACTCTGTATACCACGGTGGCTCGGAGATGTTAACTACCTCGCTTGGTGTACAGGAGGTCGTGGGTTCGATCCCGACCTTGATGCCTGCTGCTGATTATTTTGAGTTTGCGTGTCTCTCTCATCATCATCATCACGGTGGCTAGGATATGTTAACTACCTCGCCTGGGAGTTTGCGTGTTCTCCCCGTGGTCGCGTGGATTTTTCTCCGGGTCCTCCGGGTTTTCCCGTCCACTTTACGCACCACGCGTTTAGAGTTTTTGGCTGCTGTGAAATGTTCACGTTATGAGCCACTTCGTTGTGTCCAGGGGTCGCTTCTGAAAAGGAGCTAGACAGCTCAGCGGGCTTCACCTGTCAAAATAAACATTCGGCCGTATCGGTCGTGGGTGGGTGGAGAGGAGGCAACACAAGCTTCCACCTGAAGACGGATGCTTGTGTTGCCTCCGAAACGTCGTGATTTTTATTTTATTTTTATTTTACTTTTATTAATTTAAAATTTTTACCTACGTGACTTCACCCAAAAATCCTAAGAATATGAATACTTCACGCTGCTCAGAGCGGGTTAGTGAAGGGGGGCCGGCATAGGACGACTCACGCGCCACTAATGTTAGCCGTGGCAAGGGTGTGGGTAGCGGGGGGGGGGTCGAACTCAGAAGATCTTAGAAGTTCTTTCGGTAAAGTCACGCAGAAGGGAAACAATAAAATAATATTAATATAAAACAATAACATTCTCACGACGTTTCGATTGCAACACATGCAATCATCATCAGCTGTGAAAAACCACAGCAATAAAATTTGAATTTTTCTTGCTGGGTTCAGAGCACAGCGCTGCGAATAGACACTTGCGCCACGGACGATGCTGGCACGTGGGGGGTTCGGGGGAGGGGATGGGAGAAGGAGGGGGGGGGCTACGTACGGTGCGAAAGAAGTTCAACGAACATACAGAACCCGCGCCACGCACCGGAGCGAGCGAGATAGCGAGAGAGGATAGAAAACAGGGGGAACATCGACATAGAGTAGGGACAGAGGGGGTAGAGACTTTGACTTGTAAACAACTTTTATTGCCGCCAGCAGCAACAGCACTGGAGGCAGGGGCGGTTTCTTCATTAGGGCGATTGGGCGACGCACCACCAATCTCAGCCGTCACTGTGCCTCTGGATATAGTCCAATCAGCGTCATGTCACGTTCTGTGGAGTACCGCCTCTTTTTGGGCGATTTCACTCCGGCTGAGAATCGCCCCGAGTGGTCCCATAGACTTACATTCAAAGATGTTTTTTTTCGAAAGGCGGGCGCTGCAATGCATTCTCTATGGCTTCCGGGAGGGCTCGCACTAACGTGCTTACGTCATCATACGTAAGCACGTTTCAGTCAACAATATTATTTGTCGCCACCTAGTGGAATCTTTAATAAAAGAAACTAAGTGGATTGTAATAATAGTGAGATAGAAACAAACAAGATGTATTGTAAGAGTCACTTTATTTTTCATTAATATTAAAGAAGTGAAGTTGCCTTTACATGCTTAAGCTGTTAATTTATCCATTGCATGGGTGGACCTTATCCTTATCAATCATCCAGACATTTGCCCCCCCTGAGAGATTTTGCAGGAGCCGCCACTGACTGGAGGCGATTCCGATACGAAATACACAAAGTCACCAGCAAACAAATTAAACAAACGCTACAAATCTAAGCGCTGTGGCGCTAAATGCGCCGCGCACAACACGAAAGAAAAGCCACGTGGTGGTGGTGTTCATCGCGCACGCCACGGTGACGAGCGAGCGCTTCAGAAGGTGAACACGAGGGTGCCGTCCACGCTGGTACAGAGAGGGGCTTGTCCTGCTCCCCAGCGTTCGAAGAAGACGTGAGAGAGAGAGAGCTGGAGGAGCTGCAAGGTCGGACCGCGCAGGGGCTTTGGTCGAATCGGAAGGAGTCGCCTCGGAGCCTGACTTAGCCTCGGCTATTTCCAGGCGACGCGGGCTGCCGAGTGGTGTGTCATGAGCGGGCACCGTGCAGCAGCAGCAGCGGCAGCGGCTACAGCTACAGCTACAGCAGCAGCAGCGGCAGCGGCTAAATCGAGCAATGACCACGACAGTCAAAAGTAGTGGCACGTGATTTCCGGCACGAATGAGTAATCGATTAATCGTTGCTCGTATCATCGCTTGTATTTGTGTGTGTATTTTTGACAGCCCTGTAGAGCTACTTGTAGAAATTCCACATTCCTAAGACGGGCTTAGGGGGGGGGGGGGGCGATTCTATTTAGACTGTTGACTTCTGCATGAAGCGATACTAATTTTACCGGCGCCTGGAGGGCTGATTGGCTGAGTAAACAAGCATGAACCCCTCCCCAAGACCAGGGTTCGAACTCGCAACATATTTAATGGTCGCGAACCGCTCGCTTGAATCACCGGCCCACGTGGATCATCAACAACAACAACAACACCGCCGTCACAAACAGAACCTGCGCTATCCTCATCACTATAATCATCACTGTCATCATCATCATCACTATCATCATCATCACTGCCATCATCATCACTATCATCATCATCATCATCACTGTCATCATCATCATCACTATCATCATCATCATTGCCATCATCATCACTATCATCAGCATCACTGTCATCATCATCATTGCCATCATCATCACTATCATCATCACTGTCATCATCATCACTGTCATCATCAGCATTATCATCCTAGTCCACTGTTGATTATGTTAACATACTTTTCGTCATTATTATTATTGCCAAAATTCATCATCACGATCCGTCATCGTGGCTCTAATCGTCGTGCGCGATTAATGCTGTGATCATCATCATCATCATGGTCGTGTCTAATATCATCATCATCATCATCCTATATTAATTATATCATAGTCATCATCATCATCTTCGCCGTCTTCATCACGTTGTACCGTTTAACCGCTTCACCGAACACACAAAGGCCAACAGCGTATCCGTCGTCAGCACCGCACGTCGCGTCTTCTCGCGCACCGCTTAAGTAGCGGCGAATCATGAATCAACACTTAAATCAATTGTCGACGCCGCCGCCGCCGCTGCTGAGCCTACCAAACTAATTGCACGAATTGGCGACGGTCCGTTGTCAGAAACGTCGCCAGATGCGCGCGCGGTGTTACCATCGACCGTTTATTCTAGATTTGAAGCTTTCGTGACCGCAAGGATTCATACTCTTATGTTTTTTTTCGGTAAAGTCACGTTGGTGAAAAATTAAATAATATAACAATAAAAGATAAAAAATAATAGAAGAGATAATAGAAATAAAATAAAAATCACGACGTTTCGGAGGCAACACAAGCTTCCGTCTTCAGGTGGAACCGTCACAGCACGATTGCTGTATCAAGTGAAGTAAAGAGGATACAGCAATCGTGCTGTGACGGTTCCACCTGAAGACGGAAGCTTGTGTTGCCTCCGAAACGTCGTGATTTATTATTTTATTTTTTATTATTTCTTCTATTTTTTATTCTTATTTATCTTTAATTATTTTTATTTAATTTTTACCTACGTGACTTTACCGAAAAAACCTAAGAGTATACCATCGACCGTGTTGAGTCGCGGTGTTGCGCTATCAAAACAGATTCGTGTGTGCCCAGCGGTCCGCGTCCATTCACGCTGCTGCGTTATCGCGTTCATCATCGGCACCGCCCACCACCATCATCATCATAATCGGTCTTCCTTATCACCTTCATCACCACCGTCGCGGTCGTCACGACTGGTTTGGTTGTTATCAGCCCCCGTGATCGCGACAGAGCAATCTCAGAGCGCCGAGTAATCAAAATCACGCTCGGTAGTGCAGCGCTTTGAATGCATCTCGCCTACCGCGACCGTATGGCAACACCGGGGCACCGTACGGACTAACTCACCCTAACGCTCACCCCTACGCTCGCTGGCTATCTCACCCGTCCTCGCGTGGCCGTGGCGACCTTCGTAGGAGCTTGCCACTCGCGAACAGCACTTGCCCCGATCGTGCGTTAAAGGCCGTAGGGGTGGGTGGGGGGGAGATCTTTGGCTTTGGTACTCCTAACGTGTGCAGTTTAAACCGGGCAAATATTTGAGAGGCTGAATCTATATGGGCGCTCCGTTTGTATCATCAATTTTATTTTCGCACGCGTTCTGGACAATTTTTGTACGTGGGGGAGCGGTAGTACGCCACGAAACCACGACCCACCCGAGTTCGATTCCCGCTCACGACCGAACAGCAGTGGCAGCGACAACATTGGAAACCGGTCCTAGGCCTCCCTCTAGGTCGACTCAGCCTGAAATGAGTACCCGGTTTTCGGGTTACGGGAGTCAACGGCGTGGCGTTGTTCCACACGCCCCCCTCGTGCACCGCGCTGGTGAAACTTCACAGGTTGCTACTCGCGAGCAGATCATCGCGGGTGATCTTTGCGAGTAGCCGCAGTTGCTGTGCGAACAATGTGGCAAGCATTTGACGTGTCCTCTGCGCGAGGCCCCACCCGCTTATTGCTGACAGTTTGAAAGACGTCGTGAACCCCCAACGCGCCTCGCTCTCTAATCCACGTGTTCCCTTCCTGGGCGCACTTCGGTGTCAATTATTCCAAGCACGCGCGCCCGTCACCGCAAGCCCCACCAACCCCCCCCCCCCCCCCGTGGTTCGTGGGGCACTTTTCCCTTCTCCGTTAGTTCCACTGCTCGCCGTTTTGGCGTCGTTCTCTGGTCTGACGCTGGTGGCGAGACCAGGTCATGAAGAAGGCCGCCGTCTCTGCTGTAGACCAATCAGTTTCAAAGACAATGAACGTTGATCATTACCAGAGCGTGCTTTGTTTGCATGTTCACAGCAAGTACTGTGCGTGGTCAATGCAGAAACTTGATTCCATGCAAGACGTAGCTATTCGGCGTTTTGGACATCTTAACACCTCCTGTTTGATCGCCAGAATGGGATTAAACGTATTCTTATTTTTCGTACGTTCCACCTTTGTTTGTTCAAGACCGCGGGTGGTGATTTTTAAATCCTTTATATTAAGTTCACTTGCTTGCTTGCTTGCGCGCTTACGACCGTGCAAATTTTTCGGTCGTTTTTTAACCCACTTCCCGTGATTCAATCGAGCTGACATTTTGCACACAGACTCGTTGTGCGTGACAATTTCTTTTCGTGAAAAAAATTCCCAAAATTTTACACTTTTTAGGTAATTTTCTTTTATATTTAATTACCAATTGCTTAATGGTGGCAGAATCTGACCCATAGGTGGCAGCCATCTCAAGCCAGAGGACGAGAGGACTCTAGCCGCCCGTTTCAAAGACCAATGTGGGCTGGGTTGTGGCCCATTGAACACGCATATAAAGGATTTATAGTGAAAAACTTTGTTTTTACGGGTTAATTTTTCCGAACCACGTGGCAGGCACACACAAAGCAGGGGTGGCACTGCAATCTGATTTATAAACGCGTTCTTCATTCGGCACATCGGTAGCTTGTGAACTATTATCAAAGCAGGAGGTTAATAATCGAAAAAACAAATTAAGCAAGGGCACGTAAGTACAACTTACTTTGTTTAATCCACCCCTGTGTATTTATCAACATTATACAACAAACTTAACGACGGAGAACCAGAGGTGCAAGGCTGCAGTAGAGGCTAAGAACCACCGGTTCAATCTTGATTTGAAGCTTTCGTGACACAAGCGCTTGTGTTGCGCTCGAAACGTCGTGATTTGTTTTATTTTTTATTTTATTTCTAACTACGTGACTTTACCGAAAGAACCAAAGAGTAACCACCGGTTCAGTTTGTTGTCCTCCCCCCCCCCAGCACCTCCGATTAGCACGGTAGGATATGTACGGTGCGATGGAAGTTCAACTTTGCATACGTACGCAACGTGAGTTCGTGAACGCATTTTACTCCGCCCCGCTTGGCAACTACAAAGCCACCGTCTCATCAGCGCTAATGCGCGCGCCCTGCTGACGGCTAATGGACCGTGGCCACGCAGTTCGCTGTCACTTAAGTCAACCCACGTGCTCGCGCGATTGCCTCGTGCGATTATTGTGAAAGCGCAGAGGTTGTTAGAGGTGGCGGTGGCGGTGGTGGTTGTGTTGTGTTGTGGCGAAGTCGTTAGGGCATTGCACCACCGGCGGCTTGGAGACTCGAGGTTTGATTCTCCACATTCATATAAGTGGGTCTCTAACAGCACTTGCCCCAAAACGTCTGGTAGGGCTATAGGGGAGGGGGGAATATTTGTCTCGTCTTGTGTCGAATATTGTGAAAGGCCAGATGTTAGGCGGGGTGGCGGTTAGCGCAATTGCAACAACGGGCCCGGCGACTTGAGGTTTGATTTCCCAACGACGGTTTTAACTTTAAACAACTATATTTTGACACTGGTAAAGGAAATGTCTCATAGTGTAAATACTTACCCCGAGCTCTCAATACTCTGATAGTGCGCTGTCTTTGAGTTGTACGCCTTTTGGCGTCATCTGGTCCAACACCAATGGAGACTAGGCTCTAAGAAAAGCTGTCTCAGATGTGGACCAATCAACTTCAAGGACAGTGCATATCATTATCATCATCAGAGTTGTTTATTTTTTGTTTGCATTTTGACTGCTTGTGTTGTGGTTATTGCAAACATGATGCCTTGTATAAAGGTGTCAGTCTTTGTACCAGTTTAAAGGGTAAAAACCTATCACTACAACGTGGAAAAGTTGGTGATAGAAGCCTCCGACACCACCTCCGCCTGCTCCACGGTCCGCATTGCGCAGGGAGGCCCTCATCCAGCAGTGGATAGAGGAGCGTGCTAAGCAAGAGGTCATTTAGTTCTTGACCTTTGTCAAAGCTGCTGCGGCAACTTGGCTTTTTTAAGAAGTCCCGTGTTGAAACAATTGCGTTCACTGTTTGGTGTGTCTACCGTATTCTTCGGATTATAAGACGCACTGCCCCCTGTCCCCCCCCCACCTCACCACGATGTATTGTAAAGCAACAGTTGGGAGCACGTCTTATAAGCCGGTAGGAGTGTGTGCGTGTCTGTGTGTCCCAGACCAGATTTTTATAACTTTATTTGGTAAACCACGTGACTTCCGTGTGCCCCCCCCACCCACTTTGAACTCCTCCCATTTATTCCGTCACCGCCCACTGTGAGAACAGACGCTGCTAATCTTCTGTGCAGCAGCGTTTAGGTACTCCTCCTCCCTCCCTACCTCCCCCCTACCTCCTCCCTCCCTCTCTCGCTCCTCCCTCCCTCCTCCTCAAGTGAGCAGTGGTGGAAATTCGACGTTCGTGTGCCAGGGGATAACACGACCAATTTGCGAATGCTGCTGAATTTCTCCAGGATAAACGAACGCGCTGACTCTGAGGTCTGACTTGAGAGTCGGCGTTACGAGTCGCCACTTCACCACCAACGGAGCCCACGAGTTGACGAGGTCGAGACGACTCGAGGCAGGAAGTCACCTCCACGAAGTCTCGTAGAGGGGACCCCTCAAACACGTGGGGGGGGGGGGGCACTGACGTAATGAGGCCCATGCAGCGTTCCCACGACGCTTAGACAATAGGCCGTAGCCGTGCTTGGGCCGTTCCTAGAGGGCTCGGGGAGAATCTTTGTCCGAACGCGAGACTCCTCGGGCTCAGCATCTTCCACCCTTCGTCCCGTCCCGTCCCCCCCCTCCACCCCGCCCCTCCACCCCGCCCCTCCACCCTTCCTCCCCTCGTCTGTGCCACGAGAGGCAGAGAGAAGCGATTGTTTTTGGTTTCGTTAACTGGCAAGTGAAGTAGTTGGGTGGACAGAGCGATGATCTCACGTACAAAGACAAAGAACCCCCGTATAGCCTTAACAGACTGTAGGTGCAAGTGCTGTTAGCGAGCACCTATAAAGGCCGGCACGGCACACGAGGGGGTGGGTGGCCAACACCACGCCCGGACGCCTTTGTCTCCCTAGCGGCGATGTTTACACATCGCACCAGGTACTCATTTGAGGCTGAGTCGACCCGCACACACGCGCACACGCGCACGTAGACAGAACACTTGATTCCTCCTGGCCAAACTTGCCCTGCTGCGTTCGTCTGCAAGCGGCCTACGAGGTAGGCGCTCGTTGGGACGCACTCGTTCACAGCAGGCGGCTGGGGTGGTGAAGGCGCGTGTGGTTTGTTACGAGACGCGAAAAGTCGGGGGCGATGGGCGCAGCCGTGATAGCATCTCACCAGCCGTGGAGCGTCGCCCAGACTCCGACACGAGACACCTTCCAAACGAGCGTCAATTCTCCGACTTGTCGTCGTCTGGCTCGCTGGTGTCGGCGCAAAGGCAACGACTACTATTTCACATTGCAGGCGGGTTCAAGCCCAGGCAAGGCCGTAATTATAATATATTGGGGGGACACACATCTCCCCCAATATTCAAATATGCTCAAAATATCACCCCCAATATATTGCTATAAAATAGATTTCCGTTTATATGATTGCGGTTATGGTTGTACTTTATTAATCCCTAATCTCTGCGATTACATTACAATGAAACAAGAAAAGGTAAAAAAGAAAAAAACAGAGCAATGTAATACAATATACACTATTAGACATTAATGTAATAAATAAATAAAAAGTCAATCCTGTGTGTTAGTGCATTTATTTATATTTTAGGCAGGAAATGGCAGGAAATTCGTTTTCAAATTTAGATTTTTTTCTGGGAGGGGGGGGGGAAACCCCCAGACCCCCGTGGAAGATTTGGTCCCCCCCAATGTTGACTCCATGGCTACGGCCTGGAGTCGAGGTAACCACGTCAGGGCTACGCGGAGTAGTGCCATTGCTGTGATGCCTCCTGCTTCGTGTATCTGTGGATCGGGGCATTGCGTCGCTTCAACGTGGTACGGACTTTGTTCTGGATGACCACAGTCGCACCGACACTGCGGGACAGTTTTCTATTTTCCATTTGTGCATCATCATCATCATCAGGTATCCGCGTCTGCTGCTGCTGCTGCGATGTAGAGGTGAGGGACCACGAGCAGCTTCGTGTAAGATCAAACCCAGGGGGTCTTCTGCGTTGGGTCGTTCACAGCGTCAATTACCCGGGCGTGATGCTCACGAGATGATGATGATGAGCGTTGCGTGGTGGTGGTGGTGGTGGTGGCACGGATGCGCGCGCCAATAAAACCGCGTGGTTACGGATGATCTCGACGTAAGTGATTAGCGGTGCCGAATGATCAATATCAGAATATTTATTTAAACTGGAGGAATCCGATGAGATATGGAGCTCTCTTTCACACATGTCCAATTACGAAGTTAATATAAGCAGACAACATCGTATCGGTCTCTGCACGTGATAAATACCGTATTTCTTAAACACAGACTAATACATCTTCATACTGGAGGAATTCGATGAGCTATGAAGTAATTTTTTCACAGATGTATGGGGTTCACTGTTCCACTGCTGGATTATTTTTTCCGCCAGAGGACGACCGCTTGTGTTGCGATCGAAAAGTCGTGATAGATTATTTTTTGTTTTATTTTTCTACCCACGTGACTTTACCGAAAGAACCGAAGAGTATGGATTCCTGCAGTCACGAAAGCTTCAAATCAAGAGCGAGTCAGAAAGTGACACCCATCCCCTACATCAGCCGCGCGGCCTTCTGGGAGTGCGTAATTTCGGCAGCATTGGTTCAAGACATCATCATCATCAGCAGCAGGAGCAGCAGAGCCAGGCTCGCTTGAACCAATGCTGGTTACGTGCAAAGAGCCCTCTCTCTCTCTCTAAGCGACGGTTTCAACAGATTTGCTGGGACGCGACGGTGGTTAGGAGATGTTAACTACCTCGCCTGGTGTACAGGAGGTCGTGGGTTTGATCCCAACCCTGCTGCTGCATATTTGGAATTTGCGTGTCTCTCTCCTGGTGGTCACGTGGGTTTTTTCATTCCGGGTTTCCCCCCTCCACATTTTAGAATCAACATCACGCGTTTAGAGTTATTTGGCTGCTATACATTTCCACGTGAACATCGGCCATTGCGTCGAGCTATAATTTGTCTTTGTCAGGTCGCTTCTGAAGAAGTGCTACATTGCAGCTTGTAAAAAAATACACCTGCTAAAAAAATAAATAAAACCGATTTAAATATTTAAAAAAAATAGTTCACGTACTGTGCCCTGCCGGGTGCCGATGTCGTGGCACGGGCCACGACATCGGCACCCGAGTTGCCGGTGCCCACGTGTCAACTTTGACGCGTGACTGCCACCAACAGCCCCTCCCCCCCGCCCCGCCCCTCCCCCCCGCCCCTCCCCCCTCCCCGCCCCCACTCCCGACCCCAGCGCGTGAGTGCGCGACACTGCGCTATGGACATGGCCGCCCGGGTTCGATTCCCACTCACGGCCAACACCGGTGACGATTATCTGAACCGTTCCCGGGCCTCGCCCTAGGTCGACTCGGCCTCAAATGAGTGTGTGAACATCGCCAAGGCGGTCGGGCGTGGATGCTGGCCACCCACATCCTCGTGTCCCGTTCCGGCCTTCATAGGTGCTCGCTAACAGCGCTCGCCCCAACAGTCTGTTAAGGCTATACGGGGGATCTTTGTCTTTGTACAACTGGGAGCGGTGGCGCAACGGTTAGCGCGCTGCGCTGCGAACCCCTGGGCAAGCCGAGTTCAATTCACGCTCGCGGGCCCAGTGACATTTGGCGAATAGTTCAACCGGTCCTGGGCCTCCCCTAGGTCGACTCAGCCTCAAAGGAGAACCTGGAGGAATCCGATGAGCTATGAAGCTCTTTTTCACCGACGTCCACTAGGGGCGGGTCAGAAAGTTACATCCATATGTGCGTACGCCGGGCACTTCTACATTTCCGCTGCTGAACATACACGAATGTGCTTTGTTATCTCGAGAACAACAATAACAACATCGTCGTCGTCGTTATGGCTGTCGCTAATTGAGAACGTTGCGCGCGTGCTCGTGTGCTCCGCCAGTTCTTCCTGTGCTCCGTCTACGTGCCCATGTGCACCGAGAAGGTGGACATCCCCATCGGGCCGTGCGGCAGCATGTGCCTGGGCGTGAAGACGAGCTGCGAGCCCGTGCTCAACGAGTTCGGCTTCTCGTGGCCCGACAGCCTCAACTGCAGCCGCTTCCCGCCGCAGAACGACCACAACCACATGTGCATGGAGGGCCCCGGCGAGCAGGAGGACGGCGGCGGCGACGACGGCATCGGCAAAGCGGACGACGGGCGGAAGAAGTTGACGTCGCTCGTCGGCGGCGTCGGCGGCGCCGGCGGAGACGAGCCGGACGTTCGGCACGACGCCGACGGCGGCGGCGGCGCCGTCGTAGTGGCGCCGAGCCCCGAGTGCCGGGACATGGGCCCCAACTGGGAGCAGTACGTGTGGGTGCGGCGCGCCGGGCGCTGCGCCCTGCGCTGCGGCTATGACAAGGGCCTCTACGGCCGCCCCACCAAGGAGTTCACCGACCGCTGGATGGCCGTGTGGGCGGGCCTCTGCTTCGTGTCGACCGCCTTCACCGTGCTCACGTTCATGATCGACTCGTCGCGCTTCTCCTACCCGGAGCGGCCCATCATCTTCCTCAGCTGGTGCTACAACGTCTACAGCGTGGCCTACGTGGTGCGCCTGGCCGTCGGCCGCGAGCAGCTCGCCTGCGACCTGGAGGACGCGGCGCCGGAGCCGTTCCTCATCCAGGAGGGCCTCAAAAACACGGGCTGCGCCATCGTCTTCCTCTTCCTCTACTTCTTCGGCATGGCGAGCTCCATCTGGTGGGTGGTGCTCACGCTCACGTGGTTCCTGTCGGCGGGCCTCAAGTGGGGCCACGAGGCCATCGAGCGGCACAGCTCGTACTTCCACATCGCCGCGTGGGCCGTGCCGGCGCTCAAGACCATCGTCATCCTCATCATGCGCCAGGTGGACGCCGACGAGCTCACGGGCCTCTGCTACGTGGGCAACCAGAGCCTGGACGCGCTCACGGGCTTCGTGGTGGCGCCCCTCTTCACCTACCTCGTCGTGGGTACGCTCTTCATCGCTGCGGGCCTCGTAGCGCTCTTCCGCATCCGCTCGAACCTGCAGAAGGGCGGCGCCAAGACGGACAAGCTGGAGAGGCTCATGGTGAAGATCGGCGTCTTTTCGGTGCTCTACACCGTGCCGGCGACGTGCGTCATCGCCTGCTACTTCTACCAGATCTCCAACTGGGACCCGGCGAGGCGGGGCGCGCCCGGCGAGCCGAGCGCCGTCGCCGTCGAGATGGTGCGCATCTTCATGTCGCTGCTCGTGGGCATCACCTCGGGCATGTGGATCTGGTCGGCCAAGACGCTCGGCTCGTGGAGGAGGTGCTCCGGCAGGCTGGTGGGGGGCGCCCGCACCAAGAAGGACGCCAGGGGCTGCGTTGTCGTGGCGGCCGCGGCCGCGGCGTCCGGCGCCGTCGGGTGGCTCAAGCCGGGACAGGGGAACGAGACCGCCGTGTGATGTCGGGGGGACCGCTGGCGCCGCCGCCCCCGCTCTGCACCGTTAGCGCCCGAGGTTTGAAGACTGCCGAGGGCGGCCGGTGTGGATCTCGGCGTGTTTGCCGCGGCTGCCGGGAGCCTATCAAACGAAACTTTTAAACAGTTTTTTTTATTTTACCACTGAGCGATGTAGCTCTTTTTCAGAAGCGACCTTGCCAAAAATGAATTGACTTGTCGCGGCCGAATACTCTCAACGCGTGACACTGGTTCTAAATGTGGAGGGGAAAACTAGAAGACCCGGGGAAAAATCCACGCGACCACGGAGAGAGAGAGACACGCAACCTCCAGATACACAACAGCAGGCGTCGGGGTCGTGATCGATCCCACGACCTCCTGCATAGCAGGCGAAGTAGTTAACATCTCCGAGCCGCCGCGGCGGCGTTTTGCTTCGTTGAAGTCGAGGGGAGCAACGTTTCGCGTCAACCACAACAATCCACAACAACAAAGCAACAACTTCCCAGGACGTGCGTGCGTTTTTTTTTTACTTCACTCCTGCAGATAAAGTTTGACGTGATGAAGAGCGAGCGTGCCGCGCTTGGGCTGGCCCACAGGAGCCGGCGCCACGGCCGTCGTCGTCGTCGCTGGGACGCTAACGGGGGGGGGGGGGGGGGGAGGCATGCCTCGCTGAAACGAACGGAACCCGACGGAGTATTCCGCCACGGTGGCATTCTTCGTTGCAAGGCCCGTGGGCCACCGACAGCCCCTGGCGGTCTTGACGTGTGCCCCCCCCCACCCCTGAACACAAATTGTGAAATCACCCCCCACCATCACCATCATCATCACCGTGCTGCTGCTGTCAATCCCTCCCCCCGCAATGGTTTTAAATCTGTGGCGATCCTCTTCACCCTGATGACGTCTTATCAGCCAAAGTGCCAAACCCCCCCCAACTGCGGGACCCTCTCTCCCGTAGAGGAGTCATCCAACGAACTTTCTCCCGGAGGAATGAACTCGGTTTTGACGTGTTGTTCTTTATTCTATGACGAATACGAAGCTGCCTGGCCGACGTGGCTGGTGAAGGGTGCGTTTCGTGATTTTAGTTTTTTTACGTCGCTGGACAAAAAAAGATTATATGTAAAAAAATAAAAAATTGACGAAAGATCGAAAGTGACCGCGAGAATCGAACCCCCGGGGGCCGCCGATCGCTGCTGCCGCCGCCGCCGCGGTGTTATGGAGAGCACCTCCCCGTGAGGACGCTGGAACAAAAATCACGCGAGCCCACTCCCGTCCCGGTTATCGACGGCAGTGGCGGCAAATCCCTTCGCGTGGCTGCGACGCCCACCGCCCGCAGCACCAGCGAGCGCCTTCGCGTCAACACTGCGGCGTTTCCCTGCGGGCCGAGACTCTGCAGGGCCGTAGTATCAAGAGCGTAGGCTCGGGGGAGCCGCCGTCATCCAGCAGTGGATTGACCATGGCTGCTGATGATGGTGACGGTCATCATGATGATGGTGGTGGTGGTGGTGAGATTTTTTGTGTGTGTTTAGCTGTTGTCCTTGACCGCGCCCCCCCCCACCCCCGCACCTCCGATTAGCACGGTTGGCTATGTACGGCGCGAAATAAATTCCAACAGACTTACATAACGTTACACAAAAACACACAACAGTGCCTTAGCCTGAGTCTTCCCGTCTGTCTCTGTGCCTTATCGGAAGTTCCTTGACCGCCACCATCCCCACCCTGCTCTGCCCTCCTTTGCCCTTTATCTCGAATTCAATCGGCTCAAGCCTCCAGTGAACCACGTGACTTCTGCTTGGCCACGCCCACTCTGAATCCCTCCCCTCTCCACGGCTAGCGACGCCCACTATGAAAACAGACGCCTCTCCTCCGTGCAGCTCACTCCCAGCCTTGCTCCCTTCCTTCTCTCTTTCCACCCCACTGTATTCCCTCCCTTCTCATTCTCATCATCATCCCTGACATCTGCATTACATCCGTGACTCTATTTTCCTTCCCGCGGTGTGCCACAGGTGCAAAGTTTCACTTTCACAAGTGACCCCTCACTTCATGCTCCTCCAACAACCCCCAATCCTCATTCTTTCCCTCCCGTTCCCTTGCCTTGCGTCTTCCCTTCCTTTCTGTCCTATTTCATCGATGTCTTCAATCCACCCCTTGTCTTTCCTTCACTAGCGCTCCTCCGCCGTCGATGCCATTAGACATTTTTTTTCTCTCTCCATTTGTCCTCTCCTTTGGGGCTATCGTTCTCTGATTCTTCCTCCTTGTCCACATCTCAAATGATATTGGTCGCGATACATAGAGAGCTTCAAAACTAAAAGTGCCTTACCCAGAATACACCCACCGACCGACCGACGTGCCTAAAGCCAGCGTAGTGCCTAAATAAAATAAGGTGACATTATATACACCTATGTATGTGGAACTTGTTTCCGCACGCTACCTTGCAAACCGCGCTCATTGGAGGTGCGGCCGAAGGACAACAGACGAAACACAAAAAGCAGTTCTGAAGAAATGTGTTTTCAATCGGGATTTCAACGTGCCATAGCTCCCAGCTAGTTCCTAATAGCGGAAGGGAAGAGCGGTCCAGACGGCCGCAGAAGCGCATCTGGTAAAGCGCTGCGATGGTGACGATGATGCGGTGACCACCGCCTTTGTTTGACGGCCACCCAAAAGCCACAGCTCCTGCTGCTGCGAGAATGGTCGGAGTTCACGCGATGATGGTTTATACCTCCTGTGGTTTGAACCCGATGGTTTACATCTTTGTGCGATTTTTTTTCACGTTGGCTTTAGACGCAAGCAGACCGTGTGTTTCGTAATCAAAGAACAGATGTGATGACAATGTTTTTTTTTTCCATCGTTGTCAATGACAGACGGTGTTGTTTTTGTTGGGTTAGATCGCGTAAATATCAATGTGTCGTCGTTAAACCCACCACGACCCGACGCAGCCAATCAGCGAGGTCTGTCACGTAGACAAAACGTGTCAATTCGATACTAGTTCAGCACACACCGGTTGCGTTGTGGAGAGTAAACCTGCAACAACATTTAAAAGCCGAGTACTGTGACGTTTCACCGGTAATTACAACAAGCAGCCTCATCAAGATGCTGGATGTAATTACCAGCGAAACGTCGTACTCAACAATGAATCTTCTTGGTTCTTTCGGTAAAGTCACGTAGAAGGGAAATAATAAAAGAATAAAAATAAAACATAATAAAATACAATTCTCACGACGTTTCGGCCACAACGCAAGCAGCCGTCCTCAGGTGAAGAACGGGTCTGTCGGAAAGACAGCGTCTGAATGAGCACCACCAAGCTTGGCAGCGTATATTTAAGCTGGGTTAGGGGAGGAAGGGCGCCTTGACAATGTGTATTTTATTATGTTTTTATTTTTTTTTATTTCCCTTCTACGTGACTTTACCGAAAGAACCAAGAAGATGAATCCCTGCAGTCACGAAAGCTTGAAATCGAAAAATCAAGTAAGGTTCCATTGAGCTGTTCAACTCTTTTTTCAGAAGCGACCTGGCGGTCACAAATGATAGCTCAACTCACCGGCGTATCATCACGTGGACATTGATAGCAGCCAAACGCTCTAAAACACGTGACGTTGATGCTAAAATGCGGAGGGAAAAACCGGAGGACCCGGAGAAAAAAATCCACGCGACCGCGGTGAGAGAAAGAGAGAGAGAGAGGCACGCAGACTCCCAAGTACACAGCAGGCGTCAGGGCCGGGATCGAACCCACGACCTCCTGCACACCAGACGAGTTGGTTAACATCTCCCAGCTACCGTTCACCTTAAACACCTGTTAGGTGGTGACCCCTGTTCTCGCGGATGGCGGCAGCAGCGTGGTTCAGGAGCTCGATGCTCACGTCCACGACTGCTGCTGGCCACGAGGGAAGGGGCTTCAGGATAGAGAGACCGAGAGTGAGTTTGTGCCATGTAGGTGTTCCTACACTGTGTTAGGAGCGTCGACCACGGTGTGTTTAACCGTCGCGCCGATCGTCCAAAGCGATGGTGGGCGACGCCACGGCAGACAGCCGCGCGCAGGAGGCACTGGGCGCGCAATCGATCGCGTTTGGAACGCTAAGGGGACGAAAGCAACAACAACAACAACGCGTTTTGTGAATAGTCGGCTGGCTGTCTTCCGCGGCTTCATGGAAATCATGAAATATATATTAATTTATCTGAATGTTTATTGTGTAAAAAAAAGAAACGAACCCCGAAACAAACGTACGAGCAGGCAAACGAGCATAACACATTGTTCATATTGTACAGATTAAGCTGTTGTTGTTGTGACTGTTGCCACTCATCGTGCGTCGAGGTTTCCGCGGCCGTGCGCGCGCCGCGTTGCCGTGAGGTCCGACGTTTCGCCCACCCCCTTCCCTTTTGTTGTCGTTGTTTTGGGTCTTTAAGGAACTGCTGCAGACGACGTGCGACGCGAAACATCGGGCAATGTTGCCCGACGACGACGACACAAATAAAGGATAAAGGGACTCCCTCACCGCCCCGAACGCACGTCGGAGAAGGCGAACTCCCTCGGTCATCATTTTTTATTTTATTTTGTGTTATCGTCGGAGCGATGAGAATCTTTGCCCGCACATCTATTCTAGTCCGCTTCGTAACTTTGTGGGGAGGGGGGGGGGTTTGGAGGGGGGTAACCCGGGGGGGGGGGTGGGGAGGGTCACCGAGGTGGTGGGGGTGGGGGGAGGGTCACCGGGGGGGTGAGGTGGGTCACCGGGGGGGGGGTGGGGTGGGGGAGGGTCACCGGGGGGGGGGGGGTGGGGAGGGTAATCGGGGGGGGTGGGGTCACCGGGGGACACGCGCGTGCCGTGGGTCCCGCCTCCTTGTCGCCCGCGTCGCCCCATCGACTGATTCAGTGCCGAGTTTTCATCACCACCACCCCCTCCATGTGCCGCCCCTCGTTCAGAACGGACGCGCCGGTGTCGCCCAAAAGAGTCACCGCGTGGGTCGTTGCGGAGGGGAGCGCGAACACCGCACGCGGAAGGCGCCAACGCGGCACGCTCGCGGTGGCCGGAGGCGCGTTTTGTTGTTGTCGTCGTTGTTGTTGTTGTTGCGAACTAAACAAAAAAACGTCGACAAAGGTAACAACGCGGACGCTAAAATCGCCGCGCTCGATTTGCGCAATCTCGAGAGCGGTGTTCCGGGCGTCTCCATCGCGAGGCCGGCTGAGAGAAGAGCTCAAAGGCTCGGGAGCTCGAGAGCTCGAGGGCTCGCGTCGTCACCCGCGGACACCCGTGGACACCCGCGGCTGTCAACGGACGAGAGAGTTTGGTGGTCACTCGCGCCCAGCCCCACCTTGACGCAGAAGTTGACTCGCGCACCGAGATCCGGCGCCGGTATTTTTGTGGTGTCGAACTCGTCACGTGGCAGGTTGCGGCGTATCGATGGGAGACCCCCTGACGCTGTCGAGTGAGAGGTGGTGACCTTTTCTTCGTCGATGTAGATTTATTGTGCTCCCCACCCCCCCCGACTTTAATTCACTCGAACTAGAATAAAACACAATGGCATTGTTGTTGGCCTAAAATCCCAGTGGTGGGTCCTTCGATGGGTCCTTCGATGGGTCCTTCAGTGGGTCCTGTGGTTGGTCAGTGGGGCCACAATACCCCAATACCCCTGGGAGGTGGTCTGCGCAGAGCTATTTGCAGATACCGCGATTATTTTCACCAAACGGTATATTTTCTACTGCCCAATGATGCGAACGTATTTATATCTCATTTGCGTGATTCAATAAAAAAAAATTCGAATTCAGTCGTTTTCATGACTAGTTTTTTCCTTCAATAATTTTCTTCAATCACTTTTTTTTCTTCAATAATTTCTTCACTCACTTTTTTTTCCCTTAAATAATTTCTTCACTCACCTTTTTTTCTTTCAATAATTTTTTTCACTCACTTTTTTTTCCTTCAATAATTTTTTTCACTCACCTTTTTTTCCTTCAATACTTGTTTTCACTCACCTTTTTGTTGTTTAAAATAGTTTTAGTTCTGTTGCTGTTGCAGCTGCTGCTCCCCTTGCTGCTGCTACTCTGTGCGATCAGAAATAAGGAGACAAAGGCGGCCGGGCATAGTGCTGGCTACCCACCACCCCCTCGTGTGCCGTGCCGGCCTTCATAGGTGCTACTCGCTACCAGCACTTGCCGCGGACAGTCTGTTAGAGACTACGCGGGTGATCTTTGGCTTTGTAATCACCTTGACCAAAGGAGGTACACAGCCTTGCGTGGAGCAGTTTGGTGGTTATGGTGGCGGTGGCGGTGGTGGCAATTGTGGTGGCCACACTTCCCTGCCTTCATAGGTGCTACTTACTAACAGCACTTGCCCCAACAGTCTGTTAAAGACTACGCGGGTGATCTTTGGCTTTGTAATCGCCCGACCAAAGGCAGTACACAGCCTTGCGTGGGGCAGTTTGGTGGTTATGGTGGTGGTGGTGGCACTGGTGGTGGCCACACCATACCGGCCTTAGTAGGTGCCACTTCGCTAACAGCACTCGCCCTAACGATACGTGGCAGGCTATACGGGTGATCTTTTTTCTTCTTTGATCAGAAGGAATGCGTTGGTCGTGAGCTCATGCATTCCTCGTGTGTGCGTGCGCGCGCGCGCCTGTTTACGTATCAATTACACACAGCACAACACGCGAACATTTATCATTTTTACAGAAGGCATTTCATGTTTTAATCCTGCCTTACAGCGCATCTCATCGGCTGTTGGGTTACGAGTTGAAGTCCCCCCCACTGACACCCTCCCTCCCCCCCGTTTCCTTTCCATCGCCACTAATCCTCTCCTTTAAACTTACAAGCGTCCAAGAGTAAAAGCTTTTCACGTTGACTTTGTGTGGTGTGTGTGAACAGGTGAGAAAGGGGAGCGGTGGTGCAGCGGTTAGCGCTACGAACCCGGCGTGCCAAGTTCCATTCCAGCTCACGGCCGACACTAGTGGCGATTATCTGAACCGGTCCTGGGCCTCCCCTACGTTGCCAATAAAACATCACTCATAGTTTAAGTTTGTGTCCAAGTCTGGCAACTGCAAGGCACGTGGAGGCGGGGTGGTGTGTGTGGTGAGCGGTGATGTGGTGGTTAGCGCGCTGCGCTATGAACCTGGCGATCCGGGTTCGATTCCCGCTCACGGCAAACACCAGTGACGATTATCTGAACCGGTCCCCTAGGTCGACTCAGCCTCAAATGAGAACCTAGTGCGATGTGTAAACATCACCACTAGGGAGACAAAGGCGGCCGAGCGTGGCGTTGGCCACCCACCCCCTCGTGTGCCGTGCCGGCCTTTATAGGTGCTCGCTAACAGCACTTGCCCCTACAGTCTGTTAAGGCTATACGGGAGATCTTTGTCTTTGTCTTCTTGTGGTGAGTGGGTGTCTGTGTTGTCTCTATCAACACCAGTGACGATTATCCGAATCGTTCCTGGGCCTCCCCTACGTGGACTCAGCCTTAAATGAGTACCCTGTGCGGTGTGCATACATCGCCACTAGGGAGACAAAGGCGGCCGGGCGTGGTTCCGGCCACTACCCCGCCCTTCCCCCTCTTCGTGCGCCGTTCCGGCCTTCATAGGTGCTACCCTCTAACAATGATGACAAAACACCAAGGCAGGACCGGGCCTGCTGGAAGCGTCGTCAAATCGGAGCGAAAAATAACGGCATCGTTACACGAGAAATCTAAAATATTCCACGGATATCTACATTTTTTAAACAATCACTGTTTCACGTTCTGCTTCACGCGGGGCTCTGTTTGTGCGATCTCGCGCAACATGTTTTTTTTTCGACGCAAAATTCGCCACGATGCGGTTTGACACACATGAACCGCAATGCTTCGCTGATCCCGTCAAGGAGGATACACCATCATCACGCCAACTCAGATTCAAGGACCATGAAACCACCTTCACACGAATCCTCGCAGCAACAGCAGCAGCAGCAGTAGCGGCGGCTTTTGGCTCAGCCGTCGAGCAAAGTCGGAGGTCACCGCATCGGCATCGCGCGGCGCTTTCAGATGCTGCTCCTGTGGCCGTCTGGAACGTTCTTCTCTTCCGATGTTATCATCATCTAGATTGACAAACTCATTCCTTTAGAACTTGTTCTTTGGTTCTTTTGGTAAAGTCACGTAGGTACCGAAAGAACCAACGAGTATATGGATCCCTGCAGTCACGAAAAGTTCAAATCTAGATTTAGAACTTATTTTTGTGTTTAGTTTGATGGCCTTACTCCCCCCGGGCACCTCCGATTATCACGGTTGGCTACGCACGGTGCGAAAGAAGTTCAACGTACACACCAATACCCCCGCCATTCGCCACGAAGTGACGGTGACGTCACCACGGCGCCTGTGCCAGGCTAGGTGCACTTTGAGGCGACCACGTGTAGTTGTCGAAGGCTCGCTGACCGGGAGGAGGAGGTCACGGGACAGACCCGGCAGGTGCCACGGGTAGGCTGACTGAGATGACTGTCGGCTTGCAGCCAGATGTACCCCCTACTGTGCAAAAAAATATAGACAAAGATCCCCCGTATAGCCTTAACAGACTGTTGGGGCAAGTGCTGTTAGTGAGCAACTACGAAGGCCGGCACGACACACGGGGGGGGGTGGTGGGTAGCCAGCACCACGCCCGGCCGCCTTTGTCTCCCAAGTGGTGATGGTGGGGGGGGGGGGTAGGTGGTGGGGGGGTAGGTGGTGGTGGGTAGGTGATGGTGGGGGTAGGTGGTGAGGTAGGTAGGGGGTGGTGGGGGGGGGGGTAGGTGATGGCGGGGGGGTGGGGTGGCCGTTGCCAATACCGGATCTCTCCACAGACACTTTCTCCGAGTCCTGCTCCCGCGAGCGAGACGCCCTCCTACCTCGCCACTGGCAGGCCTCGTGGTCTGACGGCGTCTTTCGCACTCGCCACGTGGAGGGGGGGCGGCTCACGGATCCAGAAGGCGCTCGACGCGAGCGATTTCACGCAACGCTCGGTAGCAGCGGCATGCAGCGAAAAAAAACCTCACGCGCGCGAACACACATACACACATACACACACCACCACAACCGCCATCACCGCCGCTACTACGAAAAAACCGGCAGAGCTTAACAAAATGTAGCTGTCACTTGTGATCTGTAATGCACTGTTAGGACGTGACCCCCTTGACCCTTACCCCCCCCCCTCCCCCCGCTTGCTGGCAAGGCATCGCGCGTACGCGAAGGCTGCCCGTGGCTGACCCCTTCGCAGGCGTTGGAGAAGCTGCTGCTGCTGTTGGAAGGAAGAGAGAGAGAGTGGAGGAGGGAGAGAGAGATGAGAAACAAGTAGAAAGACATTGGCTGCTTCCAACGAAACATTTGAACGGATTAAGCGGTTGAAACGCTGATACAATGCGACACACGTCGCCTGCCTTGCTGTTTGATGCCGCAGCCCGAAACCCATTCTTATAGTTATTTTGTTTAAAAAATCTTCATAAAGTGTTAATCCGTTAAAAAAAGACATTCTAACGAGCATTTCCAGAATGCACTGAGTAAGTAGTGACTGTCTGTGTGTCTGTGTGTGTGTGGTGAGCGGTGATGTAGCGGTTAGCGCGCTGCGCTATGATCCTGACGACCCGGGTTCGATTCCCGCTCACGGCCAACACCAGTGACGATTATCTGAACCGGTCCTGGGCCTCCCCTAGGTCGACTCAGCCTTAAATGAGTACCTGGTGCGGTGTGTAAACATCGCCACTGGGGAGACAAAGGCGGTCGGGCGTGTGCCGTGCCGTCCTTCATAGGTGCTACTCGCTAACAGCACTTGCCCCTACAGTCTGTTAAAGGCTACACGGGGGATCTTTGTGTTGTGTTTTTTGTTGCTGTTGAGATTAGCATCGCATGAAAACTCGTGGCGGATTCAAAGGGGTGGCAATGGGGGGAGGGGGAAAGGGGGGTCACCCCCCACCCCACCCCGTCCCCATGAAACCCAAAAGATTGTTATTATATTGATATTTAGCAGATTAAAAGAACACTCCATTGAATGTTTTTAAATTATTATTATTTCATGTATGTGTGTGTGGGGGGGGGACCACTTCCCCTACCATCCCCCTCACTCACCCTGAAACCACCTCGGCCTTTAATCACTCTTATTTCCATTGTCCCAGTTGCAATGTTTATTTTTTAAATTTAAAAATGTATCCGTACCGGATAATTCATAAGATAATAAATACTTGCAGTCCGGGGACCCCGCAGCCATTTAACAAAACAACACAAAAGTATATAGTGCCTAATCTGACCGATAAACCTGGTTTGTGTGATCTTAATACAGTGTGCCCATCTCATCATCTTGCGGGGACGAAGAAGAGATGTTACATATATCGGTAGAAATAAATGTAAAATATATCTATTGATATATATGTCAAATATATCGGTAGATATATTGAAGTCTGCTTTGAAAACCTTTAAAGTGGGCTTCCCTCTTTAGTTCGGTCGGTCTGCCCTGGTTCTGCTTGTGTTTCCTGCTTTTCGTGCATTGTGCATTTGCATCTTAGGATAGAATGCGCATTACACATTAGAATTTAATATTATTAACTACCTCGCCTGGTATACAGAAGGTTGTAGATTCGATTCCCGACGCTGACGTCTGCTGCTTGCTGTGTATCTCTCTCTCCGTGGTTGCGAGGATTTTTCTCCGGGTCCTCCGGTTTTCCCCCGCCGGACATTTACAATCGACATCGCACAATTCGAGTATGTGGCTGCTCTACATTACCACGTGATGATGATGATGATGAGCCACTTTGTTGAGCTGTCATTTGTGATGGTAAAGCAAATGCACCCCAGTGGGACCTGATCTCGTAAAAATAAAAAAATAAACGTTTTAGTTTCGATTTAAAGCTTTCGTGACTGCAGGGATTCATCTTCTTGGTTCTTTCGGTAAAGTCACGTAGAAGGGAAGTAATAAAATAATAATAAAAAAACATAATAAAATAATTCTCACGACGTTTCGGCCACAACGCAAGCAGCCGTCCTCAGGTGAAGAACAGGTCTGTCTTATCGACAGACATGTTCTTCACCTGAGGACGGCTGCTACTGCCCATCTACGTGACTTTACCGAAAGAACCAAGAAGATAAGCGATTTAGTTTTTATAGAGTCGACTTCGTTCGGCAACGCCCCCCACCCCCCTTCGCTTGACCAAGCGTCGTGGTCGGGGTCGCGGTCTCCGCTGTTGTGAGTCCAATTTATTTTGCATCTCCGATTAGCACGGTTGGCTACGTACGGTGCGAAAGAAGTTCAACATACAAAACGAAGACAAAAATCCCTCCGAATCGCCTGAACCGACTGTAGGGGCGAGCGCTGCCGTTAGCGGGCAGCACCTATGAAGGCCGGCACGGCACACGAGGTGGCCGGGTTCGTAGCTTGGCGCAGCGCTAACCGCTCCACCACGGCTCCCGTGGGGTAGAAGATCTGCACACACACACACATTCCTGGGCCCCGTTCATCCTCTCGTTCTCTCTAATTTCACGTGCCTCTTTTTTTGTTTCCACCGCTTTGGGTGCCTGTGCGCCAAAGGGAATGCAAAAAAACCAACACCAACGTATTTCGGAGCCCGCGTGGAGGGAAAGACGAAGCAACCCAAAAAACCGCGGATGAGTGGAGCTGCTGATGATGATGTTGTTGTTGTTGTTTTCCATCGGGGGGGGGGGATTCGCTCCCTCTCCTTCATTCATGACGGAGTATTAAACATTTTATTACTACAGTAACAAACACAAATATACGAGACACCAACGAGAAAGAATAAATCCAGAACAAGCCCGTATTATTTAAAATGAATAATGCTCAAATCTGGACTACAGATAACGATTCCTAGGCAGGCGGAGTAAAAACACAGTTGACAACAACAAAAACGCGACACGTGCCTCGTTAAGAACGAACACTGTGTGGCCTTAAAAAGGGAAAACACGATCGGCAACGTTTCGTGCAATGATCCTTCTTCAGCGCAGCACATAGATACCAACAACAAAGGAAGAGTCCAGAGAGACAGAGTGAATAATAGTGAGTTAGAGACTGCACTTGATAGCATCGTGAGGATTACAGTACTACAATGTTGTGTGATCACCGCTTTGCTTATTTAGTCGATAGTCGGGAGGCCTCTGGGCGATGAGATCGCCCCAGCGGGAGCAAAGGTTCACGGTTCGTATGCAGCCATGATCAATACTCCGATGTGGTGTGTAACAATCATCCTGACGCTGATCAATACTGCGGTGTAGCTCCAGCAGCTACAGTATCTACAGCAGCTGAGCAGCAGCTACAACAGAGATTGGTGACGCCACAATGGCGAGATGTTAGCTACCTCGCCTGCTATGCAGGAGCGCGTGGGTTCAATCCCGACGCCTGTTGTATATCACTGGTCAACACACTTTTTCTGGCATAAGGTATTCCAACGGTTCTAAGGTAATTTTGTGGTGCTGATTGTCTATCACATCAGGTTTTTGAGATATCAAATATTGCATTTTCAATAAAAACTGCAGAAGAAAAATATTAAATAAATGTGGATATCTACATAAAATGATATTATAAACACACTATCCTAAAAATAAAGCACCATATTTTAACACTAAAGCAGTCACTGACTCGCAACAACTTGCAATCATAAGTGACAGAGTTAATTTTGGGTAAAATAAATGAAAATGGGGTATGCCGATAGCATAAAAATGAGATACGATAGAGCAAATCTGAGATCAGATTTGGAATCAGCACCCTGAAATTAGTCTAAAACAGCTGCAAAAGTCCAGTGTATTTGAACTTTCCACGTCTCTCTCCCCGTGGTCGCGTGGATTTTTCTCCGGGTCCTCCGGGTTTTCCCTTCAACCATTATCCACGCGATGACGACTTCGTTGAGCTATCATTTGTGATAGCCAGTTCGCTTCTGGGAAAAAAATTGCTAAACGCAGCAGCTCAAGTTGGGGGCCTTACCTGCTAAAATATTTTCGTCAAAATAAAAGTTTTAGTCGGCAACGCGGTAAACGCCACCCTTTGAAGTTGCCATTGGTAAGTGACTCTCATGTTCGGGGGCAACAACCGTCAGCCATCGACAAGTCCTCATGTGTGAGTGTTCATCCCCTGAGAGGCCCCGGGGAACACGGCTTAATATCAACCGCTTCCTCTAATTGCTGCGTCTAAGTGCAGGTTTGGGCCGTGTCCGACGTGTCTGACGTGCGTTACGCCGCGTGTGTGTGTGTGGGGAGCGGTGGTGCAGCGGTTAGCGCGCTGCGCTACGAACCTGGCGACACGAGTTCGATTCCCGCGTCACGGCCAACACCGGCGACGATTATCTGAACCGGTCCTGGGCTTCCTCTAGGTCGACTCGACCTCAAATGAGTACCTTAGTGCAGTGTCGCCGTTAGCGGACTGCGCTACGAACGCGGCCAGGCCAAGTTCGATTCCTAGAGCATCTCCTCTGCCCCTCCCCCCAAACTGCCCCCCGCCTGACCACAGCTGCCAATTCAGTCTACAGACGGATCCGTATGAAAAAACACATTGTCCTGCGGAGGGAGCTGGTAGGAACGTTGGGTTGCTCGGTCAATGGCCAGGGTCAACGGCGGCGTGGTGTATTCCGCAAATATGCCCGACTGTGAGGGCGGGCACAAGCCGGCGTGAGGAGGTTAAACGTTGAGTTTTATAAGGGCACCACGGGGTGACCAGCCCCTCCCCTCCCCACCCAGCCCCACCCTCCCACTCTCCACTCTCCCCACCCAGCCCCTCCCCACCCTCCCCATCCCACCCAGCCCCTCCCTCCCCACCCAGCCCCTCCCTCCACGACGGACGGACGGACACAATAATCCCCTGTGGGCTGGTGTAACCAGGAGGTTCCTACCAGTATAATAATAATAATAGGTTGTAACTCTTTCTGGCAACGAAACAGATGTTAAGATGTCCGAACACCAAATAAGATACGCTGCTGTTGTTGTTGCAATAAATCAAGTCTGCGTTCACCGCAAAAAAACAAACCATGCCCCAGGTGCGCCTGTGATAATGGCACACCAAAAAACAAAGAACCGGTCCCATAGATATCCACACAGATTCTGAGAACGGACGGACGGATTAGCGCCGGAGAGACAGAGATCGTCTCAACTGTGCCCTCTCATTAGCCGACAAAGAGAGGAAGGGAGAGACGGGGGTGGTGGGGGGGGGGAAGCGAGAATTTGATTCCGAGACTCAAGCAAGCAAAGCCTCGAGCACAAACGCCGAAGCGTCGCGGCGAACGGGAGCCCTTGAAAGCGGCCCGCGAGGGCTCGAGCACGGGACCAGCTCTACCACGGTGAGGCCTGGACGATCACTCAAGGGTTTAAACACGCAGGAGGCTTTCGCGATGGCGCAGGGTTTTTTTTTTCTTTCGTGTTCGATCGCGTAAAAATATAAATGTGTCGTTAAACCTGCCACCGCCCGACGCAGCCAATAATGTATCATACATTATTAACGCTCAAAGACAAAGATCAAGATCCCCCGTATAGCCTCCACAGAGTGTTGTGGGGGCAAGCGCTGTTAGCGAGTAGCAGCACCTGTGAAGGCACGGGATGGCATACGAGGGGGTGGGTGGCCAGCCCCCCTTTGTCTCCCGAGTGGTGATGTTTACACACCGCACCAAGTTCTCATTTTGAGCAACGTCGTTGTTGTTGCTGATATTCTCTTGCATCCCAGCATCAGGAGAGGTGGCGGGGTATTGATCATGGCTGATGATGATGATGATCGTGGGCTGAAAACTGCTGAGCACCCACCCACCCAGCCACCCACCCAGCCACCCACCTAGTCGCCCACTAATCCACCGACCCTGCCACCCGCTAACCCACCCACCCAGCCATCCACCCACCCACCCACTAACGCACCCAACTGAGCCACCCACCCAGTCACCCACTAACCCATCCACCCACCCACCCACCCACTAACCCACCCACCCACCCAGCCACCCACTAACCCACCCACCCACCCACCAGTCACCTACTAACCCACCCAGCCAGCCACCAACTTACCCACCCACCCAGCCACCCACCCACCCACTAACCCACCCACCCACCCAGCCACCCACTAACCCACCCACCCAGCCACCCAGCCAGCCACACACTAACCCACCCACCCAGCCACCCACCCAGTCACCTACTAACCCATCCACCCACCAACCCACTAACCCACCCACCCATCCAGCCACCCAGCCAGCCACCCACTAACCAACCCACCCAACCACCCACCTAGCCACGCGCGTCTCAGCCAGGAAGGGACGCACACGCGCACACACAAAGACAAAGATCTCCCGTGTAGCCTTAACATTATATTGGGCCAAGTGCACTGCTCTACGAACCCGGAGAGCCGAGTTCGATTCCCGCTCACGGCCAACATTGGTGACCATTTTCTGAACCGGTACTGGGCCTCCCGTAGGTCGACTCAACCTCAAATGAGTAGCTGCTGCGGTGTACAAACCTCAGCACTGAGGACGTGGCTCTGGTCACACCAGCCCCTGTGAAGTCCACAAGGGGGGGGGGGGGGATGGTTGGGAGGGGGGAGGGTCGTGGTGGTCGTGGTGGTGGTGGGGTGGGAGATATCTTTGTATTTTTGTGTGTTTGGAAAAAACACTTCGTCACAATGTAACATTCTGGGCGCCCGCGTGCCCGCATGCGCTGGCAATGCCGAAGGTCAAGAATGTTCAGCTTGGGGAGGGCATCGACCGTGACCGCGTGTTAGGATTTGATCTCGGGCGGGTGAGCGGGTCTCCGGTGCAGGTCGGCTCAGCGCCAGATAAGAACGCGAAAAATAAAACTGACTGCGATAACGCGGAGATATTGATTTTAGTTTACGACTCAGCGGCGCGCTCCTGTACAAACGCCGAGCTTGGCTCAGAGCGATTCTCAACAACAACACAACAACAACAACACGACAACAACAACAACACGACCTGTTTTATTTTTCGATTTAAAGCTTTCGTGACTGCAGGGATTCATCTTCTTGGGTCTTTCGGTAAAGTCACGTAGAAGGGAAGTAATACAATAATAAAAATAAAACATAATAAAATAACCCCAGAGAGCCGAGTTCATTATTTCATTATGTTTTATTTTTTATTATTGTATTACTTCCCTTCTACGTGACTTTACCGAAAGAACCAAGAAGATGAACACGACCTGTGTGAAAGGGGCACCCCCACCCACCCCCCCCAGTGGCAGCTGCCCCTGTGCGGCACAAGGGCTCTCAGCACATGGCCCTGCGATATGAAAAGGGGATCGTGCATGTAAGGTGAGAGATAAAAACGAAATTACATTTTCAACGAATCCCATGAGCCCCAACCGCCTCTTGTCGCTGGCTCAATGCAAGGCGGCTCTGGAGCGGCTTCGACATTCAGGGCCTCATCGGCAGAGCTGAGGCTCGCTCGAACCGAACTGCCCGGATGTTTGTAGACACGTGGGGCTGGCGATTGGAAGGTTCCGAATTCAAATCCTGGTAGAGAGTTGGGCTCAGCCCATCATCCCTCCGTGGGTGGATAAAATATATTACCGACTCTGGTGGGCGGGTGCGGGGAGAGGGGGGAATTTAACAGCGCTAGTCCTATGGATAGACCGCCCCCCGTCATAGGAATGTGGAATTTCCACAAACAAATTTATTGTGCGGGTGTGCAGGAGGCGGCAGGCAGGGGGGGGGGGTAAACGGGTGAATGAGCGGGCGCGTCATCGCCAGGAAATCGCTTTGACTTCTTGACTCGAGCCGTGATGGGAGTGATGCCAAGCGCAGTCGTCCGCCCAGGCGTTCCCGTCTCTTCAGGAATCCGGTGGGCAGTCGATTATCCCTGTGACGGCCCCCGCCTAAACCCACCCCTCTCCACCCCCCCCTCCCCTCCCACACCACCCCGGCTCCTTCATTGCCTGCATAATCCATCGGTCACACTCGTAAGCCAGTCTGAGAGCGGCTTAACAATTGCCTTAACATGGTGATGAGTGTGTGTGTGGTTTCAACCTCTGTAGCGGGCTTCGCGTACAAATTATGAACTCATACCACCCCCTCCGCCTCCCCCCCTTTAGATAGGAGTTGCAAACACACCCACACACACACAATCAGCAATATTTTCAATCCCACCATGCAGTAGAGTTGTTGTTGTTTTTGTGCTGATTGCTATTTGCTTGGTCGCTTTTTACTTATGTCTTGGTTTATTTTCTTGCGTTTGTCAATTTTTGTTTGGTGACCCAGGTGACGCTTGCCAAGCGAGACTCTACCGCTCGTCCCTTTTGAGTCCTCCCTCACCTGACGAACCAAAACAACCTTGAGATCACTCTTCACCCACTCATCGTCTCGCTCAATAATTCACCCACCATCTCACCCACCCGCTCGCTCGCTCACCCACCCACCATCTCACTCACTCACTCACCCACTCACTCACCCACCCACTCGCTCACTCACCCACCCACCATCTAACCCACCCACTCACTCACCCACCCACCCACTCGCTCGCTCACTCACCCGCTCGCTCACTCAGCGCTCGCTCACTCACCCACCCACCATCTAACCGACCCACCCACTCGCTCACTCACCCACCCACCATCTCACCCACCCACCCGCTCGCTCACCCACCCACCCACCCACCATCTCACCCACCCACCCACTCGCTCACTCTCCCACCCACTCGCTCATTCACCCACCCACCATCTCACCCACCCAACCATTTGCTCACTCAGCCACTCACCCACCGACTCGATCACTCACTCGATCACCCACCCACTCGCTCACTCACCCACCCACCCATTGGTTTGGCAGCGGTGGATTAACAGTGGTGGTTTGGCAGTGGACTAAGCGAATGGCTAAGATGAAATCCATAGACCAAGACTCGGATTAAAACCCCCCGGGTCGTCATAGACTCGACTGGGACTATGACCAACATAAAATAGTAATGCCGGCTACATTTCATTCTACTCTTGTGCACGATGACATGTGTGTACGGATGTTGAACTTCTTTCGCACCGTACGTAGCTAACCGTGCTGAACGGAGGTGCGGGGGAGGGATAACAAATACGTGCAGGAGCTCGATGACAATGTCTAGTTCCTGCTGTTGCTGCTGCTGGCCACGACGAAAGGGCTTCAGGAGAAGTTGAAGTGGCACAGGCCACAGTGGGTTTACTAAGCGGGTCATAGTTCGGATTTCATGGCCACAATCCCACTATGGCCCTGTCTATCACGAATCTCGACGCAAACGTATGGGTCTCTACGTATCTCTGTGAGTTGCTATGGGTCTCTATGCATCTCTGTCCCCTTCTTGCGTATGATGGCAATGCGTTCAGGAGCTAGATGCCCAATGTGGAGGGCCGTGCTGCTGGCCGCCACGACGAGAGGGCTTCAGCAGACAGAGCGAAAGAGCGAGAGAGAGAGTTCGTGTAGTTTTAAAGCTTTCGTGACTGCAGGGATTCATCTTCTTGGTTCTTTCGGTAAAGTCACGCAGAATGGAAATAATAAAATAATAAAAATTAAACACAATAAAATAATTCTCACGACGTTTCGGCCACAACGCAAGCAGCCGTCCTCAGGTGGAGAACCGGTCTGTCGAGACAGATTTTATTTTATTATTTCCATTCTACGTGACTTTACCGAATTTTTTATTTCCATTCTACGTGACTTTACCGAAAGAACCAAGAAGAGTTCGTGTCGTTTTGCTACTCCGTCTCCTGCTGCTCCGCTGAAGAATAGCGGAGACCACAGTGGCTTTGCTATCGGGTCCGCTGCCTACATGGCACACCGCTTGAGATCATTCAGCCTGGGCTGGTGGGGGCTGGGGGATTGAGGGCTGGCGGGGGAGGGAGAGGGCACGCCGGGAATGTTGGGGACGGGTTACGCGTGGGGGCGGTAGGGCCTGGCACGTGCTTGAATGTCCCTCCTCCACCTCCCCCATCTCCTCACCTTTTCTCGCCACGGTGTCAGCCGCCTCCTTTATTTATCGATGGTTTGACCCGGGCAGGACATTAACTCGAAGTCCCGCTGCTATGAGGGCCTTGCAGGATATTGATCACGGTGCTGTTGGTCGGTGGACGTTCCACTTCGGCCGCTGCTCTCAATGTCCACGTGGCGATGGGCCACTTGGTTGAGCTTTCGTTTGCGGCAGCCGGGTCGCATCGGAAAAAAATAGATCTACAGCTGAGTGCGACTTTGCCTGGTGAAATAATGGAAAGAGTTGAATCGTTTTCGTTTTTATAGAGTCGACTTCTTGGGGTAGCGCTCATCCACCACCCCGCCGCTCAACCCAGAGCCGTTGTCGGGGTCGTGGTCTCCGCTGTTCTGAGACAATTTAATTCGCATCTCCGCTCCACCGCAACTACGTATCGATGGGATCGTGATGAACGGGGGGGGGGGGGGGGCATACACACATCTAGTTAGGGACACGAATCCGTTAAACGTTTAGCACACTTCAATCATGAAATGATAAACGCTATCACTGTTTTTACATTGTTTATATAGCTTTATTTTGTTTTATTTCGAAAACATACTGTTAAGCCATGTTTCTTGCGGAAGTGCGGAGTTGGCCTGATAACTTTAATCTAAATTGTCTTCTGGTTGTTATTGTTTGACTTGCATCACACTGGGATTTTTGCACACAGCGTTGTAATGCGGTGTTTTTGTTCTGGAAGATGTTGCTGGTTTATCCAAGATGTTTCAGAAAAACAAGTTTTTTTTTTGACCAGTGTAATATTAGCCGCGCGTTTCTCCACGTCAAATATAAATAAATAAAAGTGATTTCCTCGACCCATCCCATCAGCCACACGGCATCGTCAGCGCGTGTGGTGTGGTGTGGTGCAGGGAGCGGTGGCACGGCGGTTAGCGAACCCGGCGATCCGAGTTCGATTCGCGCCCACGGCCACTGACAACAGTGACGATGATCTGAAACGGTTCCGGGCCTCCCCTAGGTCGACTCAGCCTCGAACGAGTACCTGGCGCGGTGTGTAAACATCGACACTGTGGAGACAAAGGCGGGCGAGCGTGGTGCTGGCCACCCCAGCCCCCTCGTGTGCCGTGTCGGCCTTCATAGGAGCTGCTCGCTAGCAGCAACTTGCCCCAAGCGTCTGTCACAGGCTACACGGGGCACCTTTGTCTTTGTTGCTTGTTTACGAATTCTCGGCGCAAAAAAATGCCTCGCGCCGTGTTTGATCAGATGGGGCCATTTGTTAAATGCTGCACGCCTGCCCCCACCATCACCCCCCTCCACCATCACCCCCACCCACCATCACCCCCCACCCACCATCACCCTTCACCCCACCATCACCCCCCTCCACCACCACCCCGCCCCCACGCCCTCGCCTCACCTCGCGCACGCAGTGACCCTCTCTGCTGGGGGCCTGGCACAACACTCCACGGGGGTGCGAGCAGCCCGAGCCCTGACAGAGGCCAGGGGTTGAGGGAGGTGGCACTGACGGATGGTGGCAGCTGATTAGATGGATGAGGAGTCTCCGCGGCCATCACCCACACCACCCACCGCCACCACCACCACCACCCTCCACCATCACCCACCGCCACCGCCACCACCACCCACCAGCAGCCCCACCACTCACCAGCAGCACCAGCAGCACCACCACCAGCACCACCACCCACCACCCACCACCATCACCAGCAACCACCAGCACCCACCAGCACCCACCACCACCACCATCTACCACCACCACCAGCAGGACTACCACCCACCAACACCACCACCCCCCACCACACTCCACCATCACCCACCACCACCACCATCCACCACCACCACCCACCATCACCACCACCCACCGCCGCCACTCTCCCAGGAACAATAACTCCGGTCTCGACCACCACCGCCTCCTCCTCCTCCGCCTTCACTGCCCCATCACGCAAGCGGCGGCGAATGTCCCACCTCGCTCCCTCGTTGGGACACGGGATTTTCAGAGGTCGCCGGTTATATTCGATCTGCCAGCGCGGCAGTTAACAGCTAAAACAAGCGTGCAGGTTGGTTTCTTAAATCAAAACAGCAATCCCCCCCCTCCCATCGCGCCCATCACCGCCTCTGTACAGCCAGCAGTGTGCGGTGGGGTAAAGTGTGGGTACTCACACGTGTTCACTTCCACGACGTCTGGCCAAATGTGTGCGAGTGCAAGGCCAAATGCCCTCTCGAGAGGGGCCTCTCCATGCAGAAAACCCTCGCGGGCGGAATCCTTTCCGCCAGCAGAGGCGCGTGCGAGCCGCTTGCAGGGCTGCGCTTCTATCTGTTTAACACGCGCGGGGTCGGGTCTGTCCGTCAGAGACCGGGCCTTGAGTTCAGAGGTCAAATACCAGCACGCGGTGGTTGTTGAGAGGCACTCTGACATTTTATATATACACAAAAAACCCCTCTGAGCGGGCAAACGAGTGAATGAATTCACGCGTTTAATAATCCAAACATGAGAGCCCAATTGCCAATCCACTGCTGGATAAGTACCCCCACCACCACCACCACCCCAACCACCCATCCCCACTCGCCCGTGCCATGTCAGTTACGGAGGTGAGTTGGCCATACTTGACTGGTGAAACACAAGCATCAATTGTCTCATCATCAACAAGAGTCGGGCCTCGGCTGGAACCAACGCGGGTGAGATGCCAGATGTTTGTAGGCAAGCCCCCCCCCCCACCCCCCGCCCCCCGCCGTTCTTTTCTCGGTGTTCGCTCTGGTTCCGAGTTCGACACAAAGCTCTGTAATGCACGACGACTAGGAAGTCACTTTCAATCTGAAACCGTAGCCGAGTGAGGGAACGGCCGCGGGTTCTGGCTCGAGACTCGTGGCGCGACTTGTTTACTTTTCATTAGCGCGAACTGATGCCGGAGCTGGGTGCAGGGAGGGAGGATGTAAGGGAGGGGTGGGTGGGCGAGTGGGGGGTTGGGTGGGTGTCTGGGTGAGTGAGTGGCTGGGTGAGTGGGTGGCTGGGTGAGTGGGTGGCTGGGTGACTGGGTGGCTGGGTGGGTGGCTGGGTGAGTGGGTGGCTGGGTGACTGGGTGGCTGGGTGGGTGGCTGGGTGAGTGGGTGGCCGGGTGAGTGGCTGGGTGAGTGGGTGTCTGGGTGGGTGGCTGGGTGAGTGGGTGTCTGGGTGGGGGGCTGGGTGGGTGCCTGGGTAAGTGGCTGGGTGAGTGGGTGGCTGGGTGAGTGGGTGTCTGGGTGAGTGGCTGGGTGAGTGGGTGTCTGGGTGGGTGGCTGGGTGAGTGGCTGGGTGGGTGTCTGGGTGAGTGGCTGGGTGAGTGGGTGGCTGGGTGAGTGGGTGGCTGGGTGGGTGGCTGGGTGAGTGGGTGGCTGGGTGACTGGGTGGCTGGGTGGGTGGCTGGGTGAGTGGGTGGATGGGTGGGTGTCTGGGTGAGTGGCTGGGTGAGTGGGTGGCTGGGTGACTGGGTGGCTGGGTGGGTGGCTGGGTGAGTGGCTGGGTGAGTGGGTGGCTGGGTGACTGGGTGGCTGGGTGGGTGGCTGAGTGAGTGGGTGTCTGGGTGAGTGGCTGGGTGAGTGGGTGGCTGGGTGGGTGGCTGGGTGAGTGGGTGTCTGGGTGGGTGGCTGGGTGAGTAGCTGGGTGGGTGTCTCGGTGAGTGGCTGGGTGAGTGGGTGGCTGGGTGAGTGGGTGGCTGGGTGGGTGGCTGGTTGAGTGGGTGTCTGGGTGGGTGGCTGGGTGAGTGGCTGGGTGGGTGTCTGGGTGAGTGGCTGGGTGAGTGGGTGGCTGGGTGGGTGGCTGGTTGAGTGGGTGTCTGGGTGGGTGGCTGGGTGAGTGGCTGGGTGAGTGGCTGGGTGAGTGGCTGGGTGAGTGGGTGGCTGGGTGAGTGGGTGGCTGGGTGAGTGGCTGGGTGAGTGGCTGGGTGAGTGGCTGGGTGAGTGGGTGGCTGAGTGAGTAGGTGGCTGGGTGGGTGGCTGGGTGAGTGGGTGGCTGGGTGGGTGGCTGGGTGGCTGGGTGGGTGGCTGGGTGAGTGGCTGGCTGGGTGGGTGGGTGAGTGGGTGGCTGGGTGGCTGGGTGGGTGGTTGGGTGAGTGGGTGGCTGGGTGGGTGGCTGGGTGAGTGGCTGGGTGAGTGGGTGGCTGGGTGACTGGGTGGCTGGGTGGGTGGCTGAGTGAGTGGGTGTCTGGGTGAGTGGCTGGGTGAGTGGGTGGCTGGGTGGGTGGCTGGGTGAGTGGGTGTCTGGGTGGGTGGCTGGGTGAGTAGCTGGGTGGGTGTCTCGGTGAGTGGCTGGGTGAGTGGGTGGCTGGCTGAGTGGGTGGCTGGGTGGGTGGCTGGTTGAGTGGGTGTCTGGGTGGGTGGCTGGGTGAGTGGCTGGGTGGGTGTCTGGGTGAGTGGCTGGGTGAGTGGGTGGCTGGGTGGGTGGCTGGTTGAGTGGGTGTCTGGGTGGGTGGCTGGGTGAGTGGCTGGGTGAGTGGCTGGGTGAGTGGCTGGGTGAGTGGGTGGCTGGGTGAGTGGGTGGCTGGGTGAGTGGCTGGGTGAGTGGCTGGGTGAGTGGCTGGGTGAGTGGGTGGCTGAGTGAGTAGGTGGCTGGGTGGGTGGCTGGGTGAGTGGGTGGCTGGGTGGGTGGCTGGGTGGCTGGGTGGGTGGCTGGGTGAGTGGCTGGCTGGGTGGATGGGTGAGTGGGTGGCTGGGTGGCTGGGTGGGTTGGTGGGTGGCTGGGTGGGTGAGTGGTTGGGTGAGTGGGTGGCTGGGTGAGTAGGTGGCTGGGTGGGTGGCTGGGTGAGTGGGTGGCTGGATGGGTGGTTAGGTGGCTGGGTGGGTGGGTAGTTGGGTGGCTGGGTGGGTGGCTGGGTGGGTGGGTGGCTGGCTGGGTGGCTGAGTGGGTGGCTGGGTGAGTGGGTGGCTGGGTGAGTGGGGGGAGGGCAGGGGAGTCGTCTGGTAACGGTAGAGGGTGGGGGGAGGGGACCCACCACCCCCCTCGCCCCTCCCCCGCTATGCCAACTGAAATAACTCCTCAAGGGTCACCGGTGATTGCGACGGGGCGATTGCGATACAATCTGCATCTCTCTCTCTCTGACTTGTGGCCGCTCACAAATGACAACGGACCCGTGTCCCGCCAGCGTTCTCTTCGTTGCAAGGCCCCTCGTGGCCTCCTTTTGTGCGGGGCCCCCTGAAACCACCCCCCCCCCTTCCCGATCATCATCATCGTGCTGCTGTCAATCCTCACTGCCCTCTGAAATTGAGTGAACGTCGCTGTTGTGATGAGTCGAAGACAGAGCGCAGCTGAGCGTACAATCCACGCTTCTCCAGATTCTTGTCTCAAACGATGCAAATGCTATGGAACTAAAGTAGGAGCCATATCTGTCTTAAATGAGGGGTGGGGGGGAGGTGGGGGGAGTCGTCGCCCGTGGCGTCTCGCGGTGCACGCCGGCGGCTGCTTCGAGCGGGCCTGCTGATGAGGACCCGTGTGGTCGACAGGCGGCGCGGAAAGTCGAGCTCGTGCCGTAGACGATGCCGCCTTCTCGTAGCAGCCGAGGGTCCTTGTGGCTCCACGGGGCCGGCAAAGTCGGTGGTAACGCTTTCATTGCGTGGGGGTGGTGGATGGATGGACACATATGTGAGGGACGCGATGATTGCACCTCCCATAAACCCTGTCGCGACCCCGAAGCGCTCTCCATCGCGGTCACTCGCCGCTGACGATGGCCGGGAATCGAACTCAGGTGACCAGGTTGTAAGAGTGTGAGTGCGCCGACATGGTGACACGGTCAAGTTTGCCAGGTCGATGCTCACCTGTCCAAGATGAATGCGAGCGTTCAATGATCCCACCATCCTGCAAGCGGATAGATGAAACAGTCAGAGCAGCATGATGACGTCACCCTGCTGCTGCTCTATATAAGAACGGGAGACACAGCAGAGCCTCACCATTCTGGCGAATTGCCCGATGATGCTGGATGCAATTACCAGCGAAACGTCGTGCTACTCAAATTGTAAATGTTGTGGTTTCACGCTTCAACACACCGGTGGGCTAAAGCAGTGAACTATTTGTCTTTTGTCAACGTGACACTTTTTTACTGATTGGCCGTGTCGGGTGGTGGAGGGTTACGACACATTTATAAATAACGCGATCTAAACCCAAAAACGTTGATTATGAATAATATTGGTCGCGAAAGCCTGCCACGTGTTAAAACTCCCGCTATTGTGCTGCACCTCCACGGCGAGCACGAGTTCACCAAGCCCGGCACTGAGAGGCGACGGTGGTGGTGAAGTATGGTCAACGACCCGCATGCCGCGCGTGGGGAGGGGGGGGGGGGAGCGAGCCCCCCCCCCTCCCTCTCACCCAACAGTGGACTGACTCATCCAGCAGTGGATACAAAACACGTGCCCGGCGTCAACGGGCCGTCTGCCTGTGTCTACGCAGGGCTACCCCGCCACGTGTTGTCTGATTGGAAACAACGGCGTTGCCCTGGCAAGTGTCACGACCGCATTATACTAATAATAATTATAATCCTTAATTTTTATTTGAATAGGCAGACCTAAAATAAAAAAGATACACAAAGTCTGCCGGCGATGGGTGGGTCGAGGGTCAGGGAGGGGTGAGTGGGATTCCTTTAGGCGAATTGCCTCGGTGAATACTTTCGTAAGAGATTTAAGATACATTTAATATTTATACTTAATGTACGAAATGTAAATTGGTACCGCCCAACCCGAACGATGGCACGTGCATGGGGGGAAACGCACGCGGGGTGACGTAACGCTCAGCGAGAAACAAACAAACAAACAAAAACGTCAACAAAATAAAGTTAGGGAGCCGCTGTGGCTTGGATATGTTAACTACCTCGCCTGGTATACAGGAGGTCGTGGGTTCGATCCCGACCCTGACGCCTGCTGCTGCTGTATATTTGGAGTTTGCGTCTCTCTCTCTCTCATCATCATCACGGTGGCTAGGAGATGTTAACTCCCTTACCTGTTATGCAGGAGGTCGTGGATTCGATCACGACCCTGACACCTGCTGTATATTTGGAGTTTGCGTCTCTCTCTCTCTCTCATCATCATCACGGTGGCTAGGAGATGTTAACTCCCTTACCTGTTATGCAGGAGGTCGTGGATTTGATCCCGACCCTGACGCCTGCTGCTGCTGTATATTTGGAGTTTGCGTCTCTCTCTCTCCTCGTGGTCCCGTGGATTTGTCTCCGGGTCCTCCGATTTCCCCGGCCACATTCAGAATAAACATGCGTTTAGAGGATTTGGCCGCTATATATTTCCACGTGATAAGCCACTTTCGTTGAGCTATCATTTGTGATAGTCACGTCGCTTCTGAAGAAGAGTTATATAGCTTAGTGGGCCTTACCTGGTAGATAGTTAAAAGTTAAAGTTTGTGCCCAATTCTGGCAACCGCAAGGAACGTAGAGGCGGGTTGGTGTGTGGGTGTGTTGTGGGTGTCTGTGTTGTCTGTCCCAACACCAGTGACGATAATCTGAATCGTTCCTGGGCCTCCCCTAGGTCGACTCAGCCTCAAATGAGTACCTGGTGCGGTGTGTAAACAACCGCCACTGGGGAGACAAAGGCGGTCGGGCGTGGTGCTGGCCACCAACCCCCTCGTGTGTCGTGCCGGCCTTCATAGGTGCTCGCTAACAGCACTTGCCCCAACAGCCTGTGAAGGCTACACGGGAGACCTTCGCGTTGCGCCGTGTTTGTCTTTGCTCGAGTCACGATGGGCATGCGTGCTTGTGCTCGACGCTTTGCCGATGATGATGACGACGACGCTGCTGCTGCGTTCTCGTTGCAACAATTGCAGATTCGAAACAACACGGATATGTGAACTGAAACGGCCAGCCGATTTTTTGTCTATTTATTCTACACGCTCTCCAAAGTGTTTAACTTCTGTGTGTGTGTCTCTCTCTCTGCCGAGCTGAAGGATTTCTTGGCTAACCCACAGCCCCCCCCTCTCACTCACCCTCCCCCCTCCCACGCGCACCGCGCTCCATCGAGTCACGCATGGGCCCTCTCGCCGCGTTGGCTCCATCCGCCGTGTCGCACGGATCGCATCTCAGAGAGATTACATTGCCTTGCAAGCGCCGTGGAAATTGTCGTATTCGGTTTGTGTGTGCGTGCGTGCGTGTGTGTGATCTGGCGTAGTGTAGCGATTAGCACGCTGCGCCTACGAAACCTAGGATCCGAGTTCGATTCTCGGTCACGGCCAATACCAGAGACGAATATCTGAACCGGTCCTGAGCTTTCCCTAGGTCGACTCAGCCGTAAAATGAATACCTTGCGCGGTGTGTAAACACCGCCACGAGGGAGACAAAGGCGGCCTGGCGTGGTGCTGGCACACCCACCCCCTCGTGTGCCGTGCCGGCCTTCATAGGTGCTCGCTGACAGTACTTGCCCCAACAGCCTGTTAAGGCTATGCGGGTAATCTTTGTCTTTGTGTGATTTGGTCTCCCTTGTTAACAGAGAGATGCGCAGATCGATGGGCCTCATGACGACCAGCTGAACTAAACCAGTCTGAGACTCATCCTGGTGAAAGCAACAATGATAGTTGAGTGCATGTGGTCTTCGTGCCAGGAAGGCGCTGAGTCTCAGAGGGGTGGCGATGTTGCCGCTTGGAGTCCAAATTGAGCGACCGTTCTCCTCGAGATCACGTCAAACATCGTCGGAACATTGGGGGCGACAGCGTAAATAATCATAGCGTAGCGAATAAAACATTTTTTTTGCTTCGTCACATTTGCAACAAACAGAAATAACAGCACCCCAAACCCATTCACTTTGTGACGCAGTCATAGTCGACCAACAGAAACAGCAATAAGTCATCCTCCCTTCACCCCTCCAACCCCCCAACCCCCTCGATCTTTATTAAATCCGCCGTGATTTTAGACGCAGACGGAGCGAGCCGAGAGCGAGCAAAACTCGAGCCGAGAGCCGGAGCCACACACACACGCGCGCACACACACGCACACACACACATACGCGCACACACACACGCACGCGCACACACACACGCACGCGCACACGCACGCGCGCGCCGCTCACAACGCTTCGAACTCCCGAAGTCTGGATATTAAATCGGTGCAGCATCCTGCAAAAAAAATAATATTTACGCCTCTCCCTGGAACCATGGAAGGGGGGAGCCGATGCGTTGAGTTAGCCATGGGTGATGTTTTTTTTCCTCTCTCTCTCTCCTTTTCCACAGACTGTCAGGCAGAGGGCCAGCCCGAAGCAGCACCACCCCCACCACCACCGCTCGTTCATCTCCCAGGGGTACATGGAGCTGTATCGGACCCAACAATTTGTAACTTTCTGTGCTTGAGAAAATGGGATTTAAATTACACGCAGATATTGGGCGACCCGCCACGTTGCGGGAGTTTGCTGCGGTAAACGGCCGCGTTGAAGAGAATAATGATGCGGGGATGGTGGGTGGGGGTGGTGGTGGTTTAGAGTTTAACAAAAAAGCATTAAGAATATTATTACTATTGTGTATTTTTGTGTGCGTGTTATATTCCAAAGCCGAATTGACGTCTTATTTTCACACGTGCTGCTGAGTAGAATGGTCGGGCAGATGTTTATTCCATTGAATGTAACAATTTTCAAAGCTATTTTTTTAAAGATTCAGAATGTGGGGGAGGGGGGGGGGCGTAGGCGGGAGGGATGGGGGGAGGCGCGGTTAATACAAATTAAATAAAAATAAACAACATGTTAAACTTTCCAATCGCTGTGTAAATGCACAACGCGGGTCTCAGCCGCTTGTTTTTCTTCTGCTCCCATGCACGGGAATCGCCTCTGTTCCCGGAATACAGTTCAGCGGCTAGAGGTCAACCTTGGCGCGTAGCGGCGGACGCACCGAAGAGCCTACACCGTTTGGAATGACGCCGTGAGATCGGCGGGACCCGGGCGAGACCCCCTTTAGCTTTCCACTGCGAAGCGGATGACTCCATTTGTATTTCGATTTTAAGCTTTCGTGACTGCAGGGATTCATCTTCTTGGTTCTTTCGGTAAAGTCACGTAGAAGGGAAGTAATAAACTAATAAAAATAAAACATAATAAAATACAATTCTCACGACGTTTCGGCCACAACGCAAGCAGCCGTCCTCAGGTGTAGAATGGAAAAAAAAATCTTTACCTGAGGATGGCTGCTTGCGTTGTGGCTGAAACGTCGTGAGAATTATTTTATTATGTTTTATTTTTATTATTTTATTGCTTCCCTTCTACGTGACTTTACCGAAATAACCAAGAAGATGACTCCATTTTTGTTTGTTTGTTTGTTGTTGCTGTTGTTGCGTGAAGCTAATACGGCGCAAACCGCCGCAGTTATGACCAGGGCCAGCCTTCGGGTGATTCGAACCGCGAAACCCTCTGCCACAGGCGGGCAACGCGCTACCGCCGGGCGACTCACAGTCGGCAGGTTGCGAGTTCAATTCCTGGTTGGTTTTGGTTGACTCGGCCCATCATCCCTTCGGGGGGCCGATACAATGGGTACCACCTTGGGCGGTGGTTGTTCGATTGTATAGACTCGGCCCGCTCACCATAGAAGTGTGGATTGATTGGACAAAGAAGTTAACGACTTGAAAGCTCATTTGAGTAGGAAATTCCATTCGACTTTGACATGTAGAGTCCGATCTTTAAAAAAAAAACAATCAACGTTCTTGAAAATGACATCATCCACATTTTAAAATTGAACATAAAAAACATCGCAGCCGAGCCATTTGTTTTCCCTCCATCGCCCACTTTGAGTCTTTGCGTCACACGCGATCGGCTTTGGTCGATCCACTGCTGGATGGAGGTCTCCCCTGCAACCCGGGCAACCGTCTGCCGACCCAGGCCCCTGCACAGCAGCCGATTTCACGGCTCCGTCTCCTCCACGGGCGTATTCGCGGCGTTCAATTCGCTTTAAACTTGGGGAGGGGGAACTGAGCCCAGGATATAACTTCTATTTACCTCTGGCTCCAAACCAACAACAGCAGCAGCAGCAGACGCTATTCACAACTAAGTGGCGGTTGACGTCACCACAGCGCTTGTGTCAGGCTAGGTGCACCTTGAGGCCACGCGGAGTGTCGAAGGCTCGCTGATGGCAGGAGGAGGTCACGGGACAGACCCAGGTGCAATGAGTTGACTGACTGTGATGACTGACTGGCAGATGCACCAGCCAACTTTCTGCAATTTATCCGCTCGGCGCTCTGCTCGTTGTTGTGAGCGTCGCTCCTCTGGCCTCCGTTGTAGCTGGAGGGCGACTGCCTCCAACTACCAAGTAGCGTCCTTCACGAGCCTCCTCCACAGAGGCCGATCTTGATACTGCTGGTACAGTTTTGTGCGCTATGTCTAAGACAACTGACTAAATACAAAGATTCCCCGTATAGCCTTAACATACTATTGGGGCAAGTGCTGTTAGCGAGCACCGATGAAGGCCGGCACGGCACACGAGGTGGCCAACACCACGCACGGCCGCCTTTGTCTCCCCAGTGGCGATGTTTACTACGCACCGCACTAAGAACTCATTTGAAGCTGAGTTGACCTAGGGGAGGCCCAGGACCGTTTAAAATAATCGTCACTGGGTGTTGGCCGTGAGCGGGAATCGAACTCGGGTCGCCGGGTTCGTAGCGCTAACCGCTGCACCACCGCTCTCCACTACACACAAAGATAAAGACAAAGATCCCCCGTATAGCCTTAACATACTGTAGTGGCAAGTGCTGTTAGCGAGCACCTATGAAGGCTGGAACGGCACACGAGGGGGTGGGTGGGCAGCACCACGCCCGACCACCTTTGTCTCCCTAGCGGCGATGTTTACACACCGCACCAGGTACTCATTTGAGGCTGAGTCGACCTAGGGGAGGCCCAGGACCGGTTCAGATAATCGTCACTGGGTGTTGCCGTGAGCGGGAATCGAACTCGGGTCGCCGGGTTCGTAGCGCTAACCGCTGCACCACCGCTCCCCACTACACACGCACACAGACGTTGCACCTCAGTCACCGCTGTCACTGCAAGTGGCTGAGCGTGCTCGAGGCAGAAGAGACACGGCGTTGCATGGTCGACAACATTGCCCTCCAGTGCCCGATCGCCGCTGCTAAACTCGCTTGGCGGCGGTGAGCGCATATCGTTTGCGGCCCGTTTATAAGTGGTACCGATTTTCGTGGCCGCGAGCCGGAGGAAATGAAGCCTTTATGTGTTCCCCACCCCGACTTTAAACAATCAGCGCCAGGGCTTGACTTGAGTCCAGCATCCTCCGCGAAGCCATACAAAGCGACCCTCACAGCTTTTCCACCCAGCAATAAATTAGAAATAATTACCGCCGCGTCTGGGAGCTAAAGAATTCACGTAAAAAAAATATTCACGGATTTTATTTCTCCCCAACACCACCCCCTCACCCTCTCCATCTCCATCCATTCCTGTTTATTTTTGTTTCCGCTCGTGGTCGAACGCGGGACTAGGAATATAGTTCGCTCAGAGCAGGGCTCCTCGGAAAACCGAAATGACAAGAAAAAGCAATTTTTGGGGAATTCTGTAAAAACAACCCCCTCAATATTTTAAGATCCGCAATGGATGTGAACACACACACACAGACACATTAGGTCACGAATTAGTCGATACAGAGCCGCACGTGGCTCTGGAGCGTCAGGTTGCCGACCACTGCCTTAGAGAGAAAGAGAGAGAGAGACCACGTTTCTGGGGGAAGATCAACCAGGAACACAGGGTGAGGTGGCAGTCCGCTTCTTCCTATAGCCACGCCCACTATTACACAGCGACGCCCACTCCACCACTAGCCCCCCGCTCAACGGTGATTGGCTGTATATGAAGTTAGCCCCACCCACTACTCAGGTAGCTCCACCCACTACTCAGTTAGCTCCACCAACTACTCAGTTAGCCCCACCCACTACTCAGGTAGCTCCACCCACTACTCAGGTAGCTCCACCCACTACTCCGGTAGCTCCACCCACTACTCAGGTAGCCCCACCCACTACTCAGGTAGCTCCACCCACTACTCAGGTAGCCCCACCCACTACTCAGTTAGCTCCACCCACTACTCCGGTAGCCCCACCCACTACTCAGGTAGCTCCACCCACCACTCAGGTAGCCCCACCCACTACTCAGGTAGCTCCACCCACTGCTCAGGTAGCTCCACCCACTACTCATGTAGCTCCACCCACTACTCAGGTAGCTCCACCCACTACTCATGTAGCTCCACCCACTACTCAGGTAGCTCCACCCACTACTCAGGTAGCCCCATCCACTACTCAGGTAGCCCCACCCACTACTCAGGTAGCTCCACCCACTACTCAGGTAGCCCCACCCACTACTCAGGTAGCTCCACCCACTACCCAGGTAGCCCCACCCACTACTCAGGTAGCCCCACCCACTACTCAGGTAGCCCCACCCACTACTCATGGAGCTCCAACCTCTTCCCGCATCATTTAGTGGGCACGAGGCCAGACATTTTTAGGCGGCGACAACGTGCTGATGTTTCTAAATGCTTCGCAACATCAGTGACAGCTTTGTTGAAACCACGAGGGTTGTCCCAGGCACACCAGGACGTTTGGTATCTTTAAGTTCCCTGTCTGCAGGAAGTGCTGAAAGTTAGAGTAAACGTGGTCTGCATGGGCCAAGGGAGGCGATGACTGGGCTTGGTTAGGCGACTCTAGGTTCACGTTGGGACAAACTCACACCTCATTCCCACGTCCGAGCCGATCCAGGTTCGTGGGCCCTCCCGATTAGGGGTGGTTTTCCCCACGTGTCGATTTGCTGATCCGATCCCAAACCGAACCGTCATACGCTGGTTCTCACGGGACATCTGAGTCGAAATGTGAACGGACGTGACATCAATTCTAGATGTGAAGCTTTCGTGACCGCAAAGATTCATACTCTTAGGTTTTTTCGGTAAAGTCACGTAGGTAAAAATAAATAAATAATAAAATATTAATTCCTCTTCACTTGATACAGCTATCGTGCTGTGACGGTTCCACCTGAAGACGGAAGCTTGTGTTGCCTCCTTATTTCTATTATTTTTATTATTTATCTTTTATTATTTAGTTATTTTTACCTACGTGACTTTACCGAAAAAAACCTAAGAGTATGGACGTGACATCAGACAGTACGGCGTCTCACGCCCACGCGTCTCCCACTCGTTCATCTTCACTGCGTGCCACGTCGGCCGGCGGCACGGCACGGCTCGGCTTCCGCAGTGGAAAAAAAAAACCGACCTGACGCCTCTCTATCACTCGCTCCGGGGCTGGCTCGGCCAGATGTCCTGTAGACATCGAGGCTGACTCAGGCTCGCAGTGCCGAGCTCAGCAGTTTCACCCCCTCCCTCCCTCCACCCGCCCTCCAGTCAACACGGGCCCTGGACACCAAATGTAAACAAGAAAGAGAGGAACACATCCATCATCTGTGAGCGAGGTGAAGGTTGGGGAGGGGTGGAGGCTAAGGGTGGCCGTGAGGATTATTCCTATTGCGTGCATGGAGGAGTGGGAGTACGCTTACCACGGTGAGAGATTTATACGAATAGCTCACGGCTGCTCTGTTGCTTTGTCCACGGTGGCGAGACGTTAACTACCTCGCCTGGTATGCAAGAGTTCGTGGGTTCGATTCAGACCCTAACGCCTGTATATTTTTGAGTTTGCGTGTCTCTCTTTTTTTTACAATCAGAGGAAACAAGAAGATGTTCGGTGTAGTCGGCACTTTGCTTCGTTCATCATTTTTTTTATGCTTTGATTTATGTGCTCCCCCCCCGTGTCTCTCTCTCTTCGTGGTCGCGTGGATGTTTCTCCAGGTCCTTCGGTTCTTCCCGCCACATTCAGAATCAACGTCACGCGTTACGAGTATTTGGCTGCTCTACATGTCCACGTGCTAAGCCACTTCGTTGAGCTATCATTCGTGGCCAGGTCGCTTCTGAATGCGAGCTATAGAGCTCAGTGAGCCTTATCCGGTAAAATGAAAAATAGTTTAGTTTAGATGTTTAGCTCAAATCTCACTCCCAGCTGACGTTGATAAATCCCCACCCTCCACTGATGCTCAGATTTCGAAAGCGCCTCTCTTCTCGCCGTCTTCCCAGCAGAACATTGCGGTAGCGACGTAGATCCCGTAACCCACACACACACACATTTTATTTCATTTATTTTGTATAGCCCTGTGAGCCATTTGACTCTTGAATCGGGTGCAACCGCAACAAACAAAAAACAAAAAACATTACCAAGAAAACATCTTAAAGTGACTATGTGCATACTCTTAGTTTCTTTGGTAAAGTCACGTAGGTAAAAAATGAAATTAAAATTAATAAAAGTAATAATATAAATAAAATAATAAAAATCACGACGTTTCGGAGGCATCACACGTCTCCGTCATCAGGTGGGACCATGTGCAAACAGAAAATCCAGGAAAAGACAGCAAAATATTCCAGATAAAGCACCGTACACACACACACAGACCGTGAACGAAACGTCCAGTTGAAGTTGGTGGCATACGTTGTTAGAGAAAGATTCAAAATAAAATTTCCGTGTTGTTTTTGCGCACCCCCCTCCCTCCCCCCCCATGGAAATTCACGTAAGGGGGTGGCGGGGGTGACGGGCGTATCATCGTTCATCGTGAGCACCATCGCTGTATGGGTCGTGAAATGTTGTGATATAAAATATTGCGCCCACATTCCTGGACCCAGCCATTCGAGTTGAGTTACGCGGGGGGGGGGGGAGGGGGGGGGCCTAGCCGAACGCTGTCGCCTTGGTTGCTAGACCGTCCCGCGGTGGTGCGCTAACCGCTGCGCCACCGCTCCACATGTTGACGGTAGCCACGGGGCGGGCTACAGTCGCCACACGACTCTGTGGTGGCACCCGGCGTCTTGTCGCCAGCGCTCGGCAACTGTGCGGTGAGACGCACCGGGGGAGGGGGGAGGAGCAGATAATTAACAATCACCCTGCCCAGCGCCAGGCCAGGCACCCCCTGAGAATCCACGCTGGGAGTTTTTGTGACCCTCCGCGAGAAGGGAGGGGTCAAGGAGGGGGGGGGGGTGCCCCCCGCCTCTCTCCCCCCCCAACCCCCCTTCTGTGTTTACGTTCCTGTTTTTTGAAGGAAACCCGAGTCTCTGTATCCTGCCCTCAACCCCAGTTTGTTTTACAATAAAAATACCTTCGCCTGTTTTTTCTGCACCTTCTCCCTCTGCCTCCTCCTATCTTTGTGTTTTGTTTCGGGGGGTGGGTGGGTGCGGGGAAGGAGGTGGAGGATGGGGGGGGGTGGAAGTTCCTCTGACTCGCTCGATGGCACACACACAAGGTTATTGTTTGTGCAGGGTACGGGCAGTGTTGACCACCACTTGTGCCCCGTGCCTTGACCGTCCCGACACGCACCGATTCGCAGCGCTCACTCGCTCACCGGCGAAGCAATCACCTCCTTGTCACTCATCTATTGCTGCTGCTGCTGCTGCTACCACAAGCACGGTTACTGTTGATTCCTCCAGCGTGTGTTGAGAACTCGGTCTGTGTCAGACGCTGACTGTTTGGGTCTCATCCACCGCACTCACTCACTCACTCACAAACCGCGCACACGCCATCACTCGCATCCTCACCGAGCCGGTCAACAGATTGCGGGCCACAATAAGGCACTCACTCACCAGCTCACTCGCTCGCACTCACTGACACCTTCACTAACCCACTCACCGCACTGCAGTTCATACCAGCACACACTCACCCACTCACTCACTCCCTCAATCACTCACTCACCCACTCACTTACTCACTCCCTCAATCACACACTCACCACACTGCAGTTCACACCTGCATACACTCACCCACTAACTCACTCACTCCCTCAATCACACACTCACCACACTACAATTCACACCAACACACACTCACCCACTAACTAACTCACTCACTCCCTCAATCACACACTCACCCACTAACTAACTCACTCACTCCCTCAATCACACACTCACCCACTAACTCACCCACTCACTCCCTCAATCACACACTCATCACACTACAGTTCATACCAGCACACACTCACCCACAAACTCACTCACTCCCTCAATCACACACTAACTCACTCACTCACCCACTAACTCACCCACTCACTCCCTCAATCACACACTCACCACACTGCAAGTTCACACCAGCACACACTCACCCACTAACTCACTCACTCCCTCAATCACACACTCACCCACTAACTCACCCACTAACTCACCCACGAACTCACCCACTCACTCCCTCAATCACACACTCATCACACTACAGTTCACACCAGCACACACTCACCCACTAACTCACTCACTCCCTCAATCACACACTAACTCACTCACTCACCCACTCACTCCCTCATTCACACACTCACCACACTGCAAGTTCACACCAGCACACACTCACCCACTAACTCACACACTCCCTCAATCACACACTCACCCACTAACTCACCCACTAACTCACCCACTCACTCCCTCAATCACACACTCATCACACTGCAAGTTCACACCAGCACACACTCACCCACTAACTCACTCACTCCCTCAATCACATACTCACCCACTAACTTACTCACTCCTTCAATCACACACTCATCACACTAGAGGGTCCCTCACTTCTCTTCCTCTATAATCCCTTGCACCACTCCATTCTGGATTCCCCTCCCATCATCACCATCAAAGACAAAGACACGCTGTATAATAATCACCCTATATGTCTTGATTTTTAGGCCACCCTCTATAACATCCCTATGTGTCCTGACATTTCGGCCACTATCTATAATAATCCTACGTGTCCTGCATCTTAGGCCAATCTGCAAAATAACCATATGTGTTCACACTGTTGGGCCACCCTGTATGTATATGATAAAAAAAAACTGCTAGCCCTTCTTTTGCCTGCCGCTCGCTCGCCACAGTCTCCGTCAAGATTGTAATTTCTCATTCACTCCTCGGGGCCCCGAGACGGCCTCACAGCGCCAGCCTGCCCCTGCGTTTGGTTTGCCGCCTGCACAAACTCAGACTCTGTGCAAGAGACAGACTAAGCTGAGCAGTCCACTTCTCGCACATTCCAGGCCACCGCGTGGGCAGCCCAACAAGGAATTTGTCCAGCAGTGGATTTCTAGCGGCGCTGGTGGCGGTGGTGGTGTCAGCGCTACCGGTGGTATGGGGAGCGGTGGTGCAGCGGTTAGCGCGCTGAGCTGGCAACCTCCGGCGACCCGCTTTCGATTCTATCTCACGGCCACCAACGCCAGTGACGATTATCTGAACCGGTCTTGGGCCTCCCCTAGGTCGACTCAGACTCAAATGAGTCCCTAGCACCGCGTGTAAACATCGCCACTAGGGAGACAAACAAGCGGCTGTATGGGGTCCTGGCCACTGACCCCGATCGTGTGTCGTATTGACCTTCATCGGTGAAATTCGCGAGCGGCACTTGCCCCATAAGTCTTTTACGGCTATACGGGGCATCTTTGTTTTTTTACTGTTGCGGCTGCTGGAGGAGGAGGAGGAAGAGGACACATTGCGATGTGAACGGACCCAGGCTGCTGAAGTGTGGATCGTTTGGAATGTTCCCATGCGTGGAGGCCGCCTTCCTTTGTCAAATGAATCAATTATACTGATTACAATAATTTTCCAGATCTTTGTCAGCACCCACTGCTTGGATAACACTAAAAGGAAACTTCATTTTTTTTATTTTACCAGGTAAGGCCACACTAAGCTCTTTTTCAGAAACGACATTGCCATCACAAATGTTAACGAAGTGGCTTATCGCGTGGAAATTTATAGCAAAATTAAAGCGCGGGGGAGAGACACGCAAACTCCACATATACAGCAGGCGTTAGCGTCGGGATCGAATCCAAAACCTCCTGCATACCAGGCGAGGAAGTTAACATCTCACCGTGCTGTTTCACCATACTTTTCCACGCGTATACCGAGGAGGCAACGCCTCTCGATCCGTGTCGATTCCGCTTCTCAGGGCTCGCTCGAACCCTCTCAACGTGGGCAGTCCACAAAGCAACCCCCCCCCACCCCACCTAATTCCCCCTACGCATTCCACTACCGGTCGCAATTGGGCCAAACGCAGAGCGTGGTTTTGTCGTCGTGAGCGGGGGTTTTGTTTCGTTATTTATTTATCGATTCATTTATTTTTCTTGGCCATTCAGCCATTCGTTATTTGGTGGCCTTCGTCTCTATCGATTGAGCGCGGTGGCAGGCAGGGCCCCCTGCCGAACGATTTGCTTTGTTTGTGGAAATTTGATGAGCGAGTCGGCGGAAGTGGTGGGGACGGGTGGTGGTGGGCGGGCGGCTGGGAATTCGACCTGCCCTGGGATTGTTGTTGTTGTTGTCGTTGTTGTTGTTGTTGTCCGCTCGCCTTCCAATGGGAGTTAACGGCGGCTTGGCAGATTCACCGCGCTGCCGCTGCTGAGTCCGCCCACGTGAATCGCTCAATAACCTCGGCGTGAACGTGTCGACCACGTTGCCGTTCAACTTCCCCTCCAACGCGACAGCAGAACCCAAACAACTAAATCATTGACTCGGCTTCCTGGACAGCGGGACAAGGGCTCGCAGTGGGGGGGGGGCGAAATCTAAACAGCGCTACGGATTCATGTCCCTGAGTCTGTGCGCCCGCGTTGTTTACGATTCAGAAACAGCGGTGCAAACGAATGTTTGGCGTGAGCAGTCAAATTTTGACTTTCAACTTTCGTGACTGCAGGAATTCATCTTCTTTGGTTATTTCGGGAAAGTCACGTAGATAGATAAATAGTAATAATAATAAAGTGAATAAAAAACCCCACGACGTTTCGATCACAACACGAGCGATCGTCTTCAGGAGCAGGGCAATCGTCGTGGTCTCAGATGGCCACGAGTTCAGTTGCAGGCCGCGACACGTGGCCACGCGGCCACGTGGCCACACGGCTGCCTTGGACCGCACGGCACGGCCACGCAGCGGTGCGGCCACGGAGTGAGATAGTTGGGGGGGGGTGGTGGAGCTGAGGTTTGTTTATTTTTTTGTCAGCGAGGTCGCGGCTTCGATTGGAAACGCGTCTCTCGGGGATTGGATGGGGCCCCCGCGCGCGCGGACGACGGAAGGCTGTGGCCGGGTCGACGAGGGGATGATCGGAATCGGGATATTTTATTTATACTGCAAGGAGGAATCCGATGAGCTCTAACAGTTCTCTTCCACATATGTCCGAGTAGATGCAGGGGGTCAGAATGTACCAACGACAATGCAAAAAAACAACCACGATAGGAGTGCAAAGCATAGGGAAGGTAAGTCAATCGCTGAAAATATACACAAATAAAACTAAACTATGTCTTGTTATCTGACCAGGTAAGGAGTGATACAGAGGTGATGGAGCCGTGGCGGTGTCATGGTTAGCGGACCGCGCTGTGAACCTACTGTGGTTGTCCCACCTGATGACGGACGCTTGTGTTGCGCCCGAAACGTCGTGATTTATTATTTTATTTCTATTATTATTTCTATCATTTTATTTTTTATTATTTATTCTTATTTTTACCTACGTGACTTTACCGAAAAAAACCCAAGAGTATGAATCCTTGCAGTCACCCTCCAACAACAACGGAGAGCGAAGGAGCGACGCTCACAACAACGAGCGGAGCGCCGGCTGGATAAAGCACAGCAAGCTGGCACAGTAGGAGGCACAGGTGGTGCATCAGCCAGTCATCTCGGTCATCTCAGTCAGTCGACCCGTGGCACCTGGGTCTGCCCCGTGACCTCTTTCCAGCGTGCGTCCGACACTTCACGTGGCCTCAAGGTGCACATAGCCTGGCACAAGCGTCGTGGTGACGTCACCGCCACTTAGTAGCGAATGGCGGTTGTTGTTGTACGTGTGCATGTTGAACTTCTTTCGCACCGCGCGTAGCCGACGAACTAAAGGCACGGTCAAGGATAGAAAGGGAATAGCAGCAAAAGGATCGGAACGCGTTCAAGAGGACGCCCGCCCGCGGAGATGAAGCCACCAAATCAGTTCTCGTGTGCAGGGTCCGGATGGATCCCAGCTTCGTCATATTGCTGCAGCAGCGTTCTTGCACCACCATTGTGCCCGAGGCTTGTGCCTGTGATTTATTCGCTGTCGTCCACAGACATAATTTTTTGACACTATTGTTGTAATCACTGTTTATTTATTGCCTATCCTGTTTGCACAAAGCCCTGCCGAGGGGTGTTTTTTGTGTAAATAAGTTTATTTTTAAATCGCTCAGTTTGCACATTCCCACCCTGCAATGCGCCGCTGCGTCTGCCTCCACTGGCGACGGTCTTGGGCTTGGGGTCTGTGAGTCTCCGTCTCTTGAGTGGTGTTTGAACATCATCATTATTATTATTTGTAGACAAATAACAGATACCAGGGAAGAATTACAGATGTCCTAGGACAGCAGCAGCCTCCTTCTCAACGAATTCATTATTTAGTGATGTTGCGTTGGACAGTGGCGCACACGCACGCGCAACAACAAAACTCACCTCGAATCTCAAACATCGTTCCTCTTCTAAGTTAAAGTGCCGACGTTGGTTTTTGTTTAACCAGGCGAGAAGTCGAGAGACCTTGCAGGGATGGTAGAATTATAATCTGTGTTGATCCTGGAGGAATCTGATGAGTAACGGGGGTGGGCGGGCGGGGGGAGGGGAGGTCGGGTCAACGCGCGAGGGGGCAACACACTATCCCCGTACAGATGGGAACAGATGGCGATCACCCCCTCTACTGGCGAGCCAGGGCACGGCACCTCCTTGACCCCCTCACAGGGGAAGAGAGTGGACCACAGGCAGTCACGTGCAGCGTAGTAGTCGCCACCACCAAATACAAATATCCCCCGTAAAGCCTTAAAAGGCTGTTGGGGCAAGTGCTGTTAGCGAGCATCTGTGAAGGCCGGCACGGTGCACGAGGGGGTGGGTGGCCAACACCACGCCCGGCCGCCTTTGTCTCCCGCAGTGGCGATATTTACCACACCAGCTGCTCATTTGAGGCTGAGTCGTCCTAGGGGAGGCCCATGATGGGTTTAGATAACCGTCACTGGCGTTGGCCGTGAGCGGTGATCAGGCACCACCCACCGCCACCACCACCACTACCACCACCGCCACCACCGCCACCACCACTACCACCACCGCCACCACCACCACCGCCGCCGCCACCACCACTACCACCACCGCCACCGCCACCACCGCCACCACCACCACCACCACCGCCACCACCACCACCACCACACTCCGATGCATCGACGGCCGGGCTGAGTGGACACCACCGCAGCAGGAGCAGGCGGCAGGGCCCATGTGAGCGTCACTCGCCGTGGGAGCTCCGCTCTGTGTGAGCGAGAGACGGAGCGAAGGGCGCGCCCTGGCTGCTGCTGATGATTTCAGTTCCTCCTATCTCGCTCGCGATCATGCGTGACCCCAGCGGTGGTTGGTGGGGGGGGGCAGTCTTTGCATTACCAACTCAAAGGTCATAGAACTCTATGGGCAAACAGCGGCTTTGTGTGTGTGAGAGAGTGAGTGTGTGTGGGGAGCGGTGGTGTAGCGGTTAGCGCGCTGCGCTACGAACCTGGCGGGTTCGATTCCAGCTCACGGCCAACACCAGTGAAGATTATCTGAGCCGGTTCTGGGCTTCTCCTAGGTTGACTCAGCCTCAAATGAGTACCTGGTGCGGTGTGTTAACATCGCCACTAGGGAGACAAAGGCGGCCGGGCGTGGTGTTGGCCACCCACTTGCCCCTACTGTCTGTGAAGGATTTACGGGGGATCTTTGTCTGGCCTCCTTCCTGTCCTGCAGTCACTAAATTCTTGTACGAAGTCAAATATCACGACAGAAAAATTCATGTTGTTTCCATCAAACAACATGAACACAGATAAACCTGTCTCGAAGAAAATCACTCAGCCTCGCACGGTGTACACAATCCGTGGAGACACACATACACGTGAGTGTGTGTGTCGGGCGTGGTGTTGGCCACCCACCCCCTCGTGTGCCATGCCGGCCTTCATAGGTGCTCGCAAAACAGCACTTGCCCAAACAGTCTGTTAAGGCTACACGGGTGAATCTTTGTCTTTGTGTGTAGGGAGGTGCTGGCAGTCGCTCACCGTCACACAACTCTCTCCGTGCGCTCGTGATGCGTTCACCATCGAGTCGTCTTGACACGCGAGGCTCATCGTTGCCTGCTTACACACACACATGTACACACACACAAGTACACACACACACGTACACACACACACACATGTACACACACGTACACACACGTACACACGTACACACACGTACACACACACGTACACACACACGTACACACACGTACACAAACACGTACACACACACACGTACACACACACGTACACACACACGTACACACACGTACACAAACACGTACACACACACACGTACACACACACGTACACACACACGTACACACGCAGATACACACACGTACACACACACACGTACACACGCAGATACACACACACGTACACACACACACGTACACACGCAGATACACACACGTACACACACACACGTACACACGCAGATACACACACGTACACACACACACGTACACACACACACGTACACACGCAGATACACACACGTACACACACACACGTACACACACACACGTACACACGCAGATACACACACGTACACACACACACGTACACACACACACGTACACACGCAGATACACACACACGTACACACACACACACGGACCGCCGGAAGACCACAAGAGGCGCCAACGTTGTTGTGCAGAGGTCACTGCTCCAGTTCGAAAGGCAACTTTCCAGAACGTTAAGTTTCTGTAGCGCACAGAAAGTTAACGGCAGCGTCAATGAATACGAGAGAGTGGCGAGCGTTTACCCCCCCCCCCCTCGTCAAACATCGTCACAAATGTCTGACCCCCCCCCCCCTAGGTGCGTGACGTCATTTATGGACGGCTCCTTGCGTGGTACAAGCAGTAGGCGATTCAAACACAAACATCCAATTATAGTATCGCTACGCATCTTCTTGGTTCTTTCGGTAAAGTCACGTAGAAGGGAAATAATAAAATAATAAAAATAAAAATAATAAAATATTAATATAATAATATAATAATTATTTTTATTATTTTATTATCTCCCTTCTACGTGACTTTACCGAAAGAACCAAGAAGATGAATTCCTGCAGTCACGAAAGCTTTAAATCGAAATTTATCGCTACGCAGTTGATAGCATTAATACAGCACGAATACAAATTAAGTTTGAACCGCATTCGTAACTGAGCGTGAATTCAGCTGATCATTGCATCGAATCGATCCCGTAATCGATACACACACAATTGCAGCCGGCGAATGGTCATTAACTCCACGCCGGTAAATCGATTCTGCTGACAAACACAAACTGATTCCGATTCCCATTCGTGCAGTTCTCTAAACAGCTCTCTAATTCACTACAGTAATTTAGCTGTGGCGGTTCCACCTGAAGACGGAGGCTTGTGTTGCTTCTGAAACGTCGTGATTTAATTGAGTTGTTCTCATTTTTTACTTTTATTTTATTTAATTTGTGATTTAATTTAGTTATTTTCATTTTTATTATTTTTTCACCTACGTGACTTTACCGAAAAAAACAAAGAGTATGGATCCTTGCAGTCACGAAAACTTAAAATCTAGAACCTGTAGCATATGTTATTGAGGGCCCCTAAATAAAAAAAACTGAAATATGAAAACACACATCTTTTACTTGCGTAGTAAAATAAATGTATTTTTCATTTGCTATACAGCCAGATAATACGACAAATCGCTAACCTTAAACACCAAAGTCGTTCATAAAAGTTGAAGGCGGTATAGTACTACAGTAGTAGAGCAAGTGCAGAATCACTGAACCGGAATTGATAGCTTGAAAGCATTTAACGCGGGGTCCCTGAAAGTGCGGGGCCCGTAGCATCATATGTAACTACTTTTGCTTCTAGAATAATCCGGCACTGCATTCGTGTGCTGCACGGGGTAAGTCCTCGCTGAACGAGCGGTGTTCACATAACGCGATTTCGCGTTATGTGGGAACGCCCCCCCCGCCTCCCTGGGCTGCTAGACATGGAGCCCCATGACCATTTGCCTCCCTCCCCCCGCCACTCTCCCCCTCCCACCCATCACCTCGCCAATGAAAAAAAGAAATCTTTCCCACGCGTTTGCTGAACCGGCGACGGGTACGCATTTCAGGCTAAGCTTACCTAGAGGAGACCGACCGCGGGGGTCTTATCCTCCCAGTTGGACACGTCTCTAACAGCACCCTTCAGCGCTGGCACCTGCCATTGTACTTCAAGCAACCCCCACTCCTCCACCCAACCCACCCCTCCCCTTCCTCCACACACAACTCTCTATGTGAACTGCAGGAGTTGATCATCAACACCAGCGTGCAGCTGTTGCTGTAAGAAGGGCCCGGGGTGTACGCAGCACAACACTGCGGGCAGGGCGGCGAGACGCGAGGGGTGGGTGGTGGTGGGGGGCCTGAAACAACATCGCAGTCGGCTCCAGCCAGGGCCAGACCATCCACGCCTCCCCAACCCGCTCAGCCACCGCCCCCCCCCCTCAACCCGTTCAACGACCGCTCCCCTACTCCCGCCCTATATAATTTGGCGCCGCGTGTTTAATGGCCCGGTGCTGTCACACTGCAGCGCGCACGGCTGCGTGCGGAGCCGGCGTCGAACAGCAGCAGCAGCAGCAGCAGGGTTGTGCAACCTGAATCAGGATGAGATTTTTGTTGAAAATGTTATACTGGAAGAGGAATCCGATGAGCTATAAAGCTATTTTACACGGATGTCCAGTCGGGGCACGGGGTAAGAACGTTACAGCAACCAACATATTCTTGGTTCATCTTCTTGGTTCTTTCGGTAAAGTCACGTAGAAGGGAAATAATAAAATAATAAAAATAAAACATAATAAAATAATGCTCACGACGTTTCGGCCACAACGCAAGCAGCCGTCCTCAGGTGAAGAACAGGTCTGTCGACATGTTTTATTTTTATTATTTTATTATTTCCCTTCTACGTGACTTTACCGAAAGAACCAAGAAGATGAATCCCTGCAGTCACGAAAGCTTTCAATCGAAATATTCTTGGTTCTTTCGGTAAAGTCACGTAGAAGGGAAATAATAAAATAATAACAATATAAAACAATAAAAATTCTCACGATGTTTCGACTGCAACACAAGCAATCGTCATCAGGTGTGAAATCCACACCAATATTTTTTTTTTGTACAAAAACACAATAGGAGCGCAAAGTACAAGAAAGGGAAACAAATGACACAAACACAAACAGATACAACACTCAACCATAACCCCATCCTAGCAGACAAAGCCCCCTGAGGTATTTATTGTTCAAAAGCGACCTGGCCACAAATTACAGCTCAACATAATGGCCCTTATCAGTTCGGGCATTTATAGCAGCAACAAATAAATAATCTTAACAGTCGAAATGTGGAGTGAAAAACCGGAGCAGCCGTAGAAAAATCATCTCCCCCCCCAATGAAAACCTGTGTTGACACAGGTTTTCATTGGGGGGCGGGGGAGATGATTTGGGGGGGGGGGGGGCAAAATCTGCCACAGGAGTAGAATTGAATCTTTGAAGTTATTAAAGTCCAATTGAGTTTCGTGAAATACGCCCGCACACTACAAAGTTGTGCAATTGACACATAATCGTTTTCCTGATCCCCAGCACTTAACACGTGAAACATATATCGCTGAGAAGACGTTCATGTGTGCGCGTGTGCGCGCGTGTGTGTGTCATCTATACTCTTAGGTTTTTTCGGTAAAGTCACGTAGGTAAAAAATAAAATTAAAAGTTAATAAAAGTAAAAATGGAAATAAAATAAAATAATAAATCACGACGTTTCGGAGGCAACACAAGTCTCCGTCATCAGGTGGGACCGTCACAGCTAAAATTACTAGAGTAATTTTAGCTGTGACTGCAGTAATTTTAGCTGTGACGGTCCCACCTGATGACGGAGACTTGTGTTGCCTCCGAAACGTCGTGATTTCTTATTTTATTGTATTTCCATTTTTACTTTTATTAACTTTTAATTTTATTTTTTACCTACGTGACTTTACCGAAAAAACCTAAGAGTATGAATCCTTGCAGTCACGAAAGCTTCAAATCTGTGTCATCTATGTTTATTATCGAGGAGCAGTTAAGTTTTGGAAACGTGTGGAACATTCGTCTTGAATTTTAGCCATTCATTTTTCTTCCATTTGTTCTCTACCGGTTGTTTTCTTTCCCCCTTCCGGACACGGAAATTCTGAGGTCAGAGCAGCGTGGTGATAGAAGTGGGAGTTGGTGGGTGATGGGTACAGTGGTGGTGGTGGTGAGAGAGGTGTGGGTGGTTGGCAGTGGGCAGTGGTGATGAAAGAGGGACCATCGGTGGGTGGTAGTGGTTTGTGGGATGTGGTGGTTGTGGGTGGTCGTAGTTGTGAGTAGTTGTGGCTGTGGGTTGGTTGCGGTTGGGTAGTGGTTGTGGAGTGGCGGTGGTCGTGGGTGGTAGTAGTTGTGGATGGTGGTAGTTGTGAGTAGTGCTTGTGGGTGGTCCTGATGGTCGTGGTTGTGGGCAGTCGTGATTTGGGGGCGTGGTAGCGGTTGTGGGTGGTAGTGGTTGTGCTTGGTAGTGATTGTGGGTAGTGGTGGTTCTGGGAAGTGGTGGTAGTGGGGTGGTTGCTTGTGTGTAGCCGGAATGGCATAGCGGGCGTCAGTGGTGGTGGTTGCGAAGTGGCAATAGGAAAATGTCAGTGGTGGTGGTGGTGTGTGGGCCCTCTCGTGATGGCAATCGGAGAGTTGTGTCGGTGAGCGGCGGCGGTGGCAACGATGGGTGCCGGGTTTGGTTGAGGAGAGGTCGCGACCTTGCCGTCGTCATGGAAATTAATCCTCATTCCGAGTGCTGCGTGCTGCCCACACGGATTGCCCGCATTTCTCCTCGTCGCCGCCGCTATGGTTTAAAAAAAAAGCCTCTCTTGTTAGTCCCGGATTTTCGCCGGGGCTTACAAATAGAATCTGTCCGCGTGGCCGGTGTGGGATTTGGGGTTTATGCGGCGCATTAATTGACTGCTCTCAGACTCGGCAGGAGTCTTTTCCTGGAATTTTTGTAGCCAGAACTTCAGATTACATATCCTGTACAAGCAGCAGACTTGGCAAGCGTGCGCGTCCCCGAGGCTTCTGGCTTCTCTGCCCAACGAAATATACATAAAAAAAAGTATTTTTTTTAATTGGCCTTTTGTTTTCCAAAAGTTGGCTGGAGGTGGCCCTCTAAGATCGGAGGGCTCCATCGGGCCTTCTATGGTCCCCGTCGCCGCCGCCACTCCACAGAAGCGGAGATGTCCCCACGATTAATGCCCCTTCCCGGCCGGCGGCCCAACTTTTCGCTTGGCTTTTTTCGGCCGCCGCTCTTTTCGTTTGAAATTCCTCGCGACGCGTGGGCTCGCGCCGCGTTGTGGAAAGCAGCAAGGGAGGGAGGGAGGAGAGAGTGGGAGAGAGGAGAGAGTGGGAGAGAGAGAGAGTGACGTCAGTGTCTGCTGCGTATTTCATCAGCGGCGATTCAGGGTGGATGATGAATGATAAGCAAACACGATATTCCCACTGTCTCTCTCCTCTCGCAAATACAAAGATCCCCACCGAATAGCCTTACCAGGCTTTTGGGGCTAGTCCCGTTAGCAAACACCTAACCTAACCTTAAACATTTATTTTTCGATTTTACCAGGTAAGGCACACTGAGCGATTTGTTTTATTTTCAGAAATGACCTGGCCACAAAAGAGAGCTCAGCTAAGTGGCTTATCGTGTGCAAATGTACAGCAGCCAAACACTGCAAACACGTGATGGGCATTCTAAATGTGGAGGGAAAAAAAACCGGAGGACCCTGAGAAAAATTAACGCGACCACGGGGAGATCACCAAAACTCAAAATATACAGCAGCAGGCGTCAGGGTCGGGATCGAACCCACGACCTCCTGCATACTAGGCGAGGTAGTTAACATCTCCTAGCCACCGCGACGCCCCTCTTGAAGGTCGGCACGGCACACGAGGGGGGGGGGTGGGTAGTTATTTGAGGCTGAGTCGACCTAGGGCAGGCCCAAAACCGGTTCATATAATCGTTACTGGTTCTAGTCGCCGTGAGCCTGAATCGAACTCGGATCGCCGGGGTTAGTTATGCAGCTCCGCTAACCGCTTCGCCACCGCTCGCTCGTCACCGTGCAGCGATGACCACCACCACCACCACGTGACTTTTCTTTCGTGTCGTGCGCGCTGCATTTAGCGCCACAGCGCGTGGATTTGTAGCGTTTATTCGTTTGTTTGCTGGTGACTTTGTGTATTTCATATCGGAATCGCCTCCAGTGCTGTTGCTGCTGGCGGCAATAAAAGTTGTTTAAAAATAAAATAAATAAATCTCTCACTCACACCCACACACACCACGCTTTGGTTAAATTAGTCACAGACTTCTCATTTGTAATTAACGTTGACTGGAATTGTAGCTGTTCCATGAAAAGGGAGAGAGGCCGCGGACGTTCCAACAGTTCATCCCCCGCGTGTGTGCCCCTGACTCCCTCGTGTTAAGAGAAAGAGGGGGGGGGCTTGCGTGAATAACTTGGTTGGGGGGGGGGGTGTGGGGGGGGCTCAGTAACCCATTCTTTGTACAAATATTTGCTCAAGTGTTGTAGCCGTAGTAGCTGTGGCTCTCTCTCTCCTCGCCGTCCCGGGGTGTCAGAAGATTTGCCTCGCGTTCTTTAACTCGTTTCGAGTCTGAGTTATTTTGTTGAGTTGTTTTCAACTCGGCCGAGCTAAACTTAGACACGCACACGGGCAGTTATTGTTAGTTTTTTTGAAGAAGACCACGTGGTACGTCTGTTTGTTTTTAATTCATTATATTGTTGTTGTTGTTGTTATGATTCTCTCTTGTTTTTGCCCAGTTATGTCACTCGCTGTTATTTCAACATAATGGGGCCTAAGTGCCGGCTGTCACTGTGATGTGTGTGGGGGGAGGCTCACAGCCACCCACACACTCACACAAAGACAAAGATTCCACACCCCCCCGTATAGCCTTAACAGACTGTCGGGGCAAGTGCTGTTAGCGAGTAGCACCTATGAATGCCGGCACGACACACGCAAGGATTGGGTGGCCAGTACCACACCACGCCCGATCGCCTTTCACCTCCCCAGTGGCGATGTTTTACGCATCGCACTCGGTACTCATTCGAGGCTGAGTCGACCTAGCGGAGGCCCAGGACCTGTTCAGGTAGCCGTCATTGGTGTTGACCGTGGGAGGGAATCGCCGGGTGATCGTAGCGCAGCGCAACAGGGGCACACACACACACGCGTACGTGTGTGTGTGTCATCGCAGAGGATCGCTCTAAGCAGATATTATCATGCGCGCGCACAGTCCCACGCGCACTCCCAGCACGCGGGACACCCACGCAGTCGCACCATATCCCCACAAACAAAAGAAAAGCAAAGATCCCCCGTATAGCCTGTGGCATACTGTTGGGGCAAGTGCTGTTCGCGAGCAGCTATGAAGGCCCGGCTACGGCACACGAGGAGGTGGGTGGCCAGCACCGCGCCTCGGCGGCTAACCACTACACTACCGCTACCCCCTATCCCGACACACATTTACCGACAAAGATCCCCCCGTATAGCCTTAACAGACGGTAGGGGCAAGTGCTGTTAGCGAGCACCTATGAAGGTTGGTACGGCACACGAGGGAGTGGGTGGCCAACACCACGCCCGGCCGCCTTTGTCTCTCTAGTGACGATGTTTACAGATCGCACGAGGTACTCATTTGAGGCTTAGCCGACCTAGGGGAGGCCCGGGACCGGTTCAGAAAATCGTCACTGGTGTTGGCTGTGAGCGGAAATCGAACCCGGGTCACCAGGTTCATAGCGCAGCGCGCTAACCGCTACACTACCGCTCCCCACACACTTACCGACACACACACACCCGTGCCATCCCCACAGCATCAACAGCCGCTGTTCGCCACGAAGTGTTGGTGACGTTACCACGAAGCTTGTGGCCCAGGCTAGGTGAACATTGAGGCCACGTGAAGTGTCGAAGGCTCGCCGGCAAAGGGTCACGGGACAGACCCAGGAGTTATGGATTGACCGACTGAGACGAGTGGCAGATGCACCAGCGGTGCTCGCAACTTTGCCATCCTGCAGCGCTTTATCCGCACAGCGCTCCGCTCGTTGTTGTGAGCGTCGCTCCATTGCAACCGCATCCAACTGCCCAGTAGCAGCGTCCTTCACGAGCCTCCTTTGTGGAGGCCCCGCTGGTACCATTCATCGGCAAGTCCACCAAGCTCCCTATATCCTGCCAAACAGAAGCTGCTTGGGGCATGCGGTGGCTGGACATGCGGGCTACGTGACCCGGCCAACGCAGCCTTGCCTGCCAGAGGATCTCACTGTTGGGACTATGGCCAGATCGTTCAAAGAGCTGTGACCTGAGACAATAGTGGTCTGGTTAAACCTAGGATGGATCGCAGGCAGGCCAGCCTGAATGTTTCAAACAGTTTCAGATGCACCTTTAAAAGGCTCCACGTCTCGCAAACATAGAGAAGGGAGGGCATAACCCTGGCCGAGAAGACACGTAGTTTCTTATGGATGGGCCAGGTAGCTTCAACACAGCGTTACGCAGCTGATGCAAAGATAGCGCCGCTCTACCGATTCGGAGTGAGACCTCCGCTGCTAATGCGGAGCTGGACATAAGCACACTGTCTCGGCACGGAAACTTCTCAGCTCCCTCTCCACAACTGCCCCATCACTCACGGGGAGTGGAGGGGCGGGAGTGTTTGGTGACACACAATACCCAGGCACTCACCCATCCACCCACCAACCCCACAGACATGCAGTCGCCCCACAAAGACAAATCCCCCCCCCCCCCGTATAGCCTTCAACAGACCGTTTGGGCAAGTGCTGTTTGCGATTACCTGTGAAGGCTGGAACGGCACACAAGAGAGTCATGGGTGACCAGGACCACGCCTGGCCGCCTTTGTCTCCCCAATACTGATGCTTTCACACCGCACCCGGTACTCATTGGAGGCTGAATCGACCGAGGGGTAGCCCCAGGAACCAGTGAAGTTATTCATCTCTAATGTTGGCCATGAGTGAGGATCTTTATAAGGGCAGTGCACTAACCAACCACTCCACGACCCCCACGCACCCGCACCCACACCTGACACACCACACCGTACCCTCCACACCCCACACCCCACACCCCACACAACCAAACCCCACACACCCACACGCCCACACACACCCCTCACACCCACACACACCCCCAACACACCCACACGCCCACAAACCTACACACCCACACACACCCACACCCCACACACCCCCACACACCTCAGACACACACCCCCACACACCCCACACACCCACACCCACACACCTCAGACACACACCCGCACACCCCACACACCCACACACACGAACCCCACACACCTACACCCCACACACACACACACCCACACACCCACACCCCCCACACACACCCACACACCCCACACACACCCCACACACCCACACCCCACACACCCACACACCCCCCACACTCCCCACACACACACCCACCCCCCCAGAACCCCCCTCACCCACCCACACACTCACCCCACACACACCCACACACGCACCCCACACACACCCACACACCCCACACACACCCCCCACACACACCCACCCACACACCCACGCACCCCACACACGCACCCCACACACCCCATACCCCACACACACACCCCACACCCAACACCCACCCTACACCCCCACACACACACACCCCACGCACGCGCTATAAAACACAGAGCTTGACACACGCAATTATCCCCGGCTCTAGGCTACGCCCTTTAATAGGCGCGTCTGACAACCTTGGCAGTGGGCTGCCAATGCACACACGAGAGCGGCGCATGCCGTGCAGACATTCATGGAACTTCCAGCCTGCCGTGTTAACGGGGGGAGGGAGGGGGCTTTGGCGCCAGCCACCCCCCCCCTTGATTTCTGGGAGGCAATGAAATAGTGGTGTGACTGACCCATTTGCGGTTGCCACCTTTCCGGCTTTGGCCCGGACGGGCATCTGCGTAGTCGGTATTTGTGCACTCAGAATAAAGGTTTTTGGGTGTAATCGCGTTCATCTTCTTGGTTCTTTTGGTAAAGTCACGTAGAACGGAAATAATAAAAATAAAACATGATAAAATACAATAGTGAGAATTGTATTTTATTACGTTTTATTTCCTTCTACGTGACTTTACCGAAAGAACCAAGAAGATGAACACGATAATGAAATAATAAAAATAAAACGTAATAAAATACAATAGTGAGAATTGTATTTTATTATGTTTTATTTTTATTATTTTATTATTTCCCTTCTACGTGACTTTACCGAAAGAACCAAGAAGATGCATCCCTGCAGTCACGAAAGCTTTAAATCGAAATGTGATCGCGTTATTTATAAATGTGTCGTAACCCTCCACCACCCGACACGGCCAAACAGTAAAAAACACGTGTCACGTTGATGCTGGATGTAATTACCAGCGAAACGTCGTACTCAACATTTTATCTGATGTTGATTCACTCTTCAACACACCGGTGGGCTAAAGTAGTGAACTTTTGTCTTTCGTCAACATGACACATTTTTTTTACTGATTGGCCGTGTCGGGTGGTGGAGGGTTACGACACATTTATAAATAACGCGATCTAACCCAAAAAAAAACTATATTATGAATAATATTGGTCGCGAAAGCCTACGTGTTAAACAGGTATTTGTGTAGTTGGCATCTGTGTGTTCGGGTGGCAGCGGGAATTTATTTGTACCGATTATCTGCTGCCGGTGTTGCCGTGTTGAACTTTATCGTTTGTTTACTGCTAAACTACTCTGATAATAGATCCTTAAACTGGCTGAGAAATCTGTCCGGAGTTTGGGCTGTGGAAAAGGTGGCATGCATGGGCCACCGACCAGGAATTACACTGGTCAACAAAAAACAAACATTTTTTTTCTGGCCTGGACTTTTGCAGCTGTTTTAGACTAATTTCAGGGTGCTGATTCCAAATCTGATCTCAGATTTGCTCTATCACATAATTTTTATGCTATTGGCATACCCCATTTTCATTGATTTAGCCCGAAATTAAATCTGTCACTTATGATTGCAAGTTGTTGCGAGTCAGTGACTGCTATAGTGTTAAAATATGGTGCTGTATTTTTAGGATAGTGCGTTTATAATAGCATTTTATGTAGATATCCACATTTATTTGATATTTTTCTTCTGCAGTTTTTATTGAAAATGCAATATTTGATATCTCAAAAACCTGATGTGATAGACAAAAACTGATGCCAGATTTGGAATCAGCACCCCCAAAATTACATTAAAACCGTTGGAATACCTTATGCCAGAAAAGTGTGTTGACCAGTGTTATCGTTATTCATGGCTCACTTTCTTACTTTATAAACGCCTAGTGCGATGACAGAAGAGATATAGGTCGGATATAGAAACGCGAGGTTAGGGGAGACATAGACAAAGATGTAGTGAAATGAAAGGAGACAGAAGCAGAGGAGACAAGATGCGCGCAATTAAAAAAAACGTCTCATGTTCTATTTCGGATTTGAATTTGAGACGAATGATATTGTTTCATTCATCCCGGCTTCCATTGAGCTACTTGGAACTCTGAGCACTTTGCTCGCGCACAGGAGCCGCCAGCGTGCAAAGTCACAGAAGCCTCGCGTTCAATGAACCGTGCGTGTGCGTGGCCGTGCGCTAAAACGTCTACAGCAACAATCGCCGTCCAGCACTACGTGGTGGTGACGTCGCCACGGCGCTTGTACCATACTAGGTGCACTTTGTGGCCAAGTGAAGTGTCGAAGGCTGGCTGATGGCAGGTCACGGGACAGACCCAGGTACCATGGGTTGACTGACCGTGATGACTGACTGGCAGATGCACCAGCTGTGTTGTCGATCGTGCCAACTTTCTTTACTTTATCCGCCCGGCGTTCCGCTCGTTGTTGTGAGCGTCGCTCCTCTGCCCTCCGTTGTTGTTGGAGGGCGACTGCCTCCAACTGTCCAGTAGCAGCAGCGTCCTTCACGAGCATCCTTCCACAGAGGCCGATCTTGACACTGCTGGTACCGGTCATCGACAAGTCCACTCAGTTCCACGTCCTCCTGTACCACATCACTCCATCTCTTCTCTAGCCCGTGCCGCGCCCGTTTAGCCCCCTCTATCCGGCCGAACAAAAGCTGTTTAGGCATGTGGTGGCTGGGCATACGGGCTACATGACGCAGCCAACGCAGCCTTGCCTGCCGGAGGAGCTCACCGATGGGACTTTGCTCAGATCTTTCAAGGATTTGTGAGCTCCTCACACAATCCAGCCTACAGGTTTAATCCAGGATGGATCGTCGGCACAAAAAAAACAAAGACCCCCCGTATAGCCTTCATAGACTGTAGGGACAAGTGCTGTTAGCGTGCACCTATGAAGGCCGAAACGGCACACGAGGGGGTGGGTGGCCAGCATCACGCCCGACCGCCTTTGTCTCCCCAGTGGCGATGTTTACACATCGCACCAGGTATTCATTTGAGGCCGAGTCGTCCTAGCGGAGGGCCGGGACCGGTTCAGATAATCGTCACTGATGTTGGCCGTGAGCGGGAGTCGAACCCGGGTCGCCGGGTTTATGGTGCAGCGTGCTAACCGTGCTAACCGCTGCACCACCGCTCCCCACGAGGACACTGTGTGACACACAACACTTGTTTTGCTCAACACAGAAGCCCTGTGACCCTCCTGCACGAACCTCACACCACCCCCCATCCCGCCTCTTCTCCTTACAAATAACTCAACACGATCGTCAGTAACACTCTGCGTGTGACCCGAGATATTCCACAGCACGTAAATATAGGCCGTGGAAAGATAGAGTGCATTAGAGTTTGAGACTGCACAATACAACCGTGGGGCCTGGTAAGATATGTGTATGTTTCTTGATGAACAGTTTTTTAAATTTGGCTTATGAATAGTCGTATGTACAGGGACTCATCTACTTACGAACGAGCTGGGTGCCAGAGGTCTGTTCGTAAATCGATTTGTTCATAAGCCCAACTTTAACTCCTGTCGAATCCAAACGTGTTGTACACTAAAAACGGGGAATGGTTTTAAAAGTTGCATGATCTCCTGTAGATGCAGATGCCACTGGTTGTTCATGTTCTTTAGATGTAGTAACTATTGGTTCTTCACTTTCTGCAGATGTAGATGCCACTGTTCTTCATGTTCTGCAGATGTAGATGCCACTGGTTCTTAATGTTCTACAGATGTAGATGCCACTGGTTCTTCAGTGTCTGCAGATGTAGATGCCACTGGTTCTTTACGTTCTGTAGATGTAGATGCCACTGGTTCTTCACGTTCTGCAGATGTAGATGCCACTGGTTCTTTACGTCCTGTAGATGTAGATGCCACTGGTTCTTCACGTTCTACAGATGTAGATGCCACTGGTTCTTCACGTTCTGCAGATGTAGATGCCACTACTTCTTCACGTTCTGCTGATGTAGATGCCACTGGTTCTTCACGTTCTGTAGATGTAGATGCCACTGGTTCTTCACGTTCTGTAGATGTAGATGCCACTGGTTCTTCACGTTCTGCAAATGTAGATGCCACTGGTTCTTCACGTTCTGTAGATGTAGATGCCACTGGTTCTTCACGTTCTGCAGATGTAGATGCCACTGGTTCTTCACGTTCTGCAGATGTAGATGCCACTGGTTCTTCACGTTCTGCAGATGTAGATACCACTGGTTCTTCACGTTCTGCAGATGTAGATGCCACTGGTTCTTCACGTTCTGCAGATGTAGATGCCACTGGTTCTTCACGTTCTGCAGATGTAGATGCCACTGGTTCTTCACGTTCTGCAGATGTAGATGCCACTGCTTCTTCACGTTCTGTAAATGTAGATGCCACTGGTTCTTCACGTTCTGCTGATGTAGATGCCATCACCGCCGTCTGGACACACGGACAGGTTTGTTCGTATCTCTTAAAGTTCGTAAGTCGAATGTCCGTAAGTAGAGGAGTCCCCCTGTATGTTGAACTTCTTTTGCACCGTACATAGCCAACCGCGCTAATCGGAGGTGCGTGGTTGGTTCGCTACTAATTAACAGACAGCCCCTTAAATAACGATCCGCGTGTTACGACGGCCGATTTAAAATGCCTCATTCTTACGCACGAGCGACATTCATGCGCACGTGTTACTCTGTGTGCAGTCGCATTTATATGTTTCACCATCAGTCAGTGTCTTTTCACCGCTTCAGTCGGCTTGGTTTTTAACGGGCCAAGGAATTGAACCGGCGATCTACAGATTGCAACTCCAGTGTGTAAACCATTACACCACAGCAGCTCCCGACACAGCTTGGCAACTTTGAGGATTATATCACATCTGTTAAAATGGAGTACACGTTACTTTTGCGCGGGTCCTGATTTCGGATTACTAATTTTTTCACGTGCAAATCGGAGCCGTGCCAGAATCGTGCCAGCACGGTACGGGTGTTTTTTTTCTTTTCCCACTGGCAATTTTTTGCCGAGGCGAGCCGTGCAGCCCTGGCTTCACGAGACGCCTGAGGAGAGACGGCCAAGCTGGTTGTCGTGGTGATTAACGAACGGTGTTGGATGAGACTCGGCTGTTGATGATGCACAATCGTTACGTCCCTCCCTCCACCCCCTCCCTCTGCCCCCCTCCCCCTCCTTCCCTCCTGTGGAGAGTAGCGATGTCCGCCTTGACATCTACGTGACACTATAATTCCTATAAAAACCTCGCTCACTCCTCCTTCTCTCGGCGTCGTTTATATCTATACACATGAAGATGTATTATTGATCGTTTGGGTTTGTTTTCGTGTACACGCTACCATCACCATCAGCCTTGATCAATACACTGCTGGGTGAAGGCCACCTTCCCAAAGCCCCCACCGCTGCCACGATCTCACGAATGTCCGACGCCACGAGCCCAGACGTTGACCCTGGCACGTGGTCTGAGCTCGTCGCTCCATCTGCTGGCAGACGAGGTGGTGGAGGGGGGGGTGACACGACCCAGCGGTGGCGAGGAACTCCTTTACTTACGAACAAGGTTCGTAAGTAAAGGAGTTCATGTAAAGTACTGAATTTAGCCCCGCCGCCCCCTTCCAATACGTCATCATGTGCACCAACAGGGGCTTGCGCACAAACACGTCCACGTCGACGTCTACGTACACATCGTGCTCTCTTTTAGCCCCGCCCCCCCTCCCAATACGTTCCATTCATTGGCTACCACATTCTGATAAGCTCCCCCCCCCTCCCCCTTAACTTGTATTTAAGAACTTGCATCTTGGAATCCCTGCCTCACTTGATACAGCAAATCTGGCTGTGACGGTCCCACCTGATGACGGATACGTGTGCTGCCTCCGAAACGTCGTGATTTTTATTATTTTATTTGTATAAATTTTTATTTCATTTATTTACCTACGTGACTTTACCGAAAGAACTAAGAGTATGAATCCTTGCAATCACGAAAGCTTCAAATCTAGAATTACTGAATTTAAATGCCCCAACAGTCGGTTTTATGAAATGTCTTACGGTTTAACAAAGGGAAGCATTGTTGAACTCGTAAACAAGAGGAAACATTGTACATTTGCATGTACTGCTATAATAAAGAGTGTATAGAAAATACAACACAAAGCAACAAATAGAAGTCAGTAAACATGTATCAGGAAACTCGACTTGCTCAATAGATTTTGTTGCACTGCCCTCTGCTGACCACTGCGTAGCAGTGCACTGCACGGTGTAGTGAGACATCGAGACCGTGTGCTATGTCCAGGTTTGGGTCTGTGGAAAAGGTGTCAAACTCTACCGCTCATCCACCCACCCATCTAACTCATATTCAGCAATTCACACAACCACTTTTCCACTCTCTTACTCGCTCACCCATTCACCCACCCGCTCACTCGCCCATTCACACCCCCTCGTTCGCTCACTCACTCACGCATTCACTCACCCTCTCGCTCAGTCGCACACTTCAATTACCCATTCACCCATGGATTCACACAGAGACCCATGGACTCACACACTGCATCGCATGCTTTCAGATGCGCTTCTGCGGCCGTCTGGAACGCTCTTCCTTCCGATGTTAGGAAGCAACTGGGAGCTGTGATGAACTTGACAATCTTTGTCCTTCCCCCGCACCTCCAATTAGGAAGGTTGGCTACGTCCGGTGCAAAACAAGTTCGACAAAGACAACGTTCCCCCGTATAGCCTTGAGAGACCATAGGGGCAAGTGCTGTTAGCAGAGCACCTATAAAGGCCGGCACGGCACACGACGGGGTGGGTGGCCAACACCACGCCCGACCGCCTTTGTCTCCCTAGCGGCGATGTTTACACGTCGCACCAGGTACTCATTTGAGGCTGAGTCGACCTAGGGGGAGGCACGGGACGAGTTCAGATAATCGTCACTGGGTGATGGCCGTGAGCGGGAATCGAACCCGGGTCGCCAGGTTCATCGCGCAGCATAGCGCTAACAGCTACACTACCGCTCCCCACTACAAAGACAAAGAGATTCCCCGTATAGCCTTAACAGACTGTAGGGGCAAGTGCTGTTAGCGAGCACCTATGAAGGCCGGAACGGTACACGAGGGGGTGGGTGGCCAGCGCCACGCCCGACCGCCTTTGTCTCCCCAGTGGCGATGTTTACACACCGCACCAGGTACTCATTTAAGGCTGAGTCGACCTAGGGGAGGCCCAGGACCGGTTCAGATAATCGTCACTGGTGTTAGCCGTGAGCGGGAATCGAACTCGGGTCGCCGGGTTCATAGCGCAGCGCGCTAACCCACACACTGACACACATACACACTGACACACACACACATGTAGACATTTGCGCTGGCTCTCGCGAGCGAAGGGAGTGAATTTATAAACCGTGAGTTCATTCTTCACTCCACACAATCCCCCATGGAGGGGGGGGGTGGGTGATGGGGGGTGGGCATTGCTGCACCCACAGACGCTTGGAATTGCAGTCGCCAGCAACTCAATTCCCCATTCCTTTCGCCCCCCCCCTCCTCCCTCCTCCTCCTCCCCCCCCCTCCTCCTCCTCCTCTAATGTGTGTTGTTGCAGTTCCCTTAAGCAGGGCCCTGTTCTCGAGTAACCCAATTCCACGTCGAGCTAAGACGAGGGATAGGAAAATGAAAGTCCGAGAGAGATTTTCTTGTTTAGGAACAACAGAGGGGCCCCCGATGCAGTCTCGCTGGACTCCGAGGGAGCACAATACCCCCAGTGTTACCCCCCCCCCCCCAACTCGCCTCCACCCCACCCCCACCGCTCATTACGTCTAATTGAACCCTAATCGGCATAATGGGTCCATCAAGGGAAACGTGAACTGATATGGGTTTACCTTGGATTTCGGTTCCTGGGAAACGCGATCCCTGAGACTCCAGGAGGTTTCTCTGTAATAGTGGAGAGCAGCCCCCCCCTGGATATGGTGGGGGGGGGGCTGCGGGGGGGGGGGTCAGACCTCCACCGCCCCCCTCCCCCTGCAGAGACTCTTGTGGTCGTCAAGTCGTCAGACAGCGGGGGTGAGATGGTGCGCGCCAATTGGGGGGTCCTAAGCAGTGATAAATCTGCCCCCCATTCACCCAACCCTCATCCACCACCTCCACTCCGCACCTCCGGTCAGCACGGTTGGCTACGTACGGTGCGAAAGAAGTTCGACGGTCGACACTTTAATTTACACAGTTCCGAGTGAGATGATGGAATGATATACTGCAGGCCAGAAGCAGTGGCGGAGTGTGATGGTAGGAGATCTGTAAATGAGATAGAGATGGATTGAGATAAGAGGGGGAGGTCTAGACGAAGGAGATGTTGTGAGATGATGGATGAGATAGAGACGAGAGATCGAGACGGTAGGAGATATACAGAGACAGAGATGCGTTTTTCACGAACGCATCTAACGCGTTAAACGAGGAATATATTCGGTCCTCAGAGGCGGAACCACAGGCTGAGTCTCAGTCCCCCGGCACCTCCGGTCAGCACGGTTTGGCTACGTACGGCGCGAAAGAAGTTCAACATACATACATACAGTGACACACACACACAAGAGCGGTAAGACGCCTGCTGGTGACAAGGGCCTTCAGTGGGAGGGACGCTCGAGACAGCCACTCTTCGAGGGCAACTTGGTCTACTCGAGTGAGCCAGACGTCTTTTGAAGACGAAGCGACAGGACCCCACTGCTTTACCCCACCACCGCACGCGACCCCCGTCGATCAAATAATCAACAAGGTCACGTGGTCCTCATGATCAACAGGGTCACGTGGTCGTCATAATCAACAGGGTCACGTGGTCGTGATAATCAACAGGGTCACGTGGTCGTCATAATCAACAAGGTCACGTGGTCGTCATAATCAACAGGGTCACGTGGTCGTGATAATCAACAGGGTCACGTGGTCGTCATAATCAACACCGTCACGTGGTCGTAATAATCATCAGCGTCACGTGGTCGTGATAATCAGCACCGTCACGTGGTCGTGATAATCAACAGGGTCACGTGGTCGTCATAATCAACAGGGTCACGTGGTCGTCATAATCAACACCGTCACGTGGTCGTGATAATCATCAGCGTCACGTGGTCGTGATAATCAGCACCGTCACGTGGTCGTGATAATCAACAGGGTCACGTGGTCGTCATAATCAACAGGGTCACGTGGTCGATTATTACGACCGCGTGCCGCTCTTGACTGATCATGAGCACCGCGGCACCAGGGTTCCTTTTCAACTTCCGGTGCGTCGTTCCTTTGCGGCGCTCGACAGGAACACAGCGACCAAAGAAGCTAATCAATCACTCAATCAATGTCGGGCTTGGCTGTCTCTGTGTGTGCACGCGACTCTGTCTCTCTCTCTCTCTCTGGGGATCAACGCGAAAAGGACATTGGATTTTAACGAAGCGCAATTAGCGTAGCGGCTGGAAGATCAGGCGCGATCTTGTATGTTTATGTAGTTGACGAAAGCCCGACGGCGGACACGGTGTTGGTGGCGACCACGCTGATGCACGTGGCCGTCTCCTAATCATCATCCAGCCCCCCGTGGAGACAGCAGCGAGGTTATTGGTGGATCGGACGAGTGACCTCCCCCTCCCGTAGGGCATCGAGGTGGGTGCAATGACCCCGCGTTCTCTGCCAGCAAAATGCAGTACAGCAAAGCGTGGACTGATGGCATCTGGGGACTGAGTGTTCGGGTGCTCGTGAAGAATAAACACGAAATTAGCTGACAACATCTCTAATATAAAGAGGATCGCAGAGCTTGGTGTGCAATTGTTGGTGGTGCCGATTTCTCACCGCGTGGCTGCTGCTGCTGCCTCGCGTCTGTGGTCCCTCGACGGTTGCGGGAGATGCGATCCGCACGAAGGCCGGCGACCCTGCGAGACACACGACGACACACGACGCGACGATTACGACACGGGACTTGAAAGATGTGTCACGTGATGAAACTGCCTCCCCGGTGAACAACGTTGTCGGACGAAACCACCGATTCTGGTCTCAAGGCCTTTACATGGCGAGCATCCACGTGGGCATCTCCCAACCTCGCCACGCGTCTTGTGGAAGGAGACTAACCGAGTCTTTGAGTTGCAGTGACCCCAATGATTATGTCAATTAGATGTGCTCATGCTTGACGTGGCTATTGTTCACAATTGCACCCAAGAGATGACAAAAATAAAACTAGGACCCATATCGAACACATTTCAAGTTAAAGTTCCACTTTACATAAATATTTTTGAACCAGGTGACAGCTCAAAGAGACCAGAATGGTCTCGCTTACAAGCATAACCTGGGGCATTAGTCTGCCAGTAGGGGAGGGGGGGATTCGATGATTGTTGCTGCTGTGTGTACAATCCCCAGTGCGTAATGTGGGCCCTGTCACCGGCACACAATGCCCCTTACTCTTGCGGATGACGTCAAGGGGATCTTTAACGTCCACTGCGAGTGAAGCAGACGGCGCGTAGCATCATCACACGGTCATTACACACCGCAGTATTAACCCGGGCGGCCACTGGAATTCGAACCGTGGACCTTCGCAACAAACGGTGAATGCGCAACCGCTAAGCCACCGCGTTAGAATTGACGATACTTGCCGATATAAACATCTGGCAGTTCACCAGCGAGCCTGGCTGTGCTGATGAGACACCGATAGTGGAAACCGTTCCGGAGTTTGCTCGTGATGTGCCAATGCAGCTGAGATCACGCTCTTCCAGAACGCCGTGCGGTTGTTGCAACTTCCAGCATCTCCCGATGTCTCCCGATACCCCCCCACCCCACTGTCTCCCTGTATTTCCCGCATCTTTCCATGGCCTTGTTTTGGATATTTCTGCGTCACCACATGTCTGCCCCCCTGTCTCCCCGTATCTCCCCATGCATTGCTGCACCTCTTCCCAGGTCATAACGTTACTACGACAACAACAACAACAAACAATTCACACACACCACGATAAGGAGTGCACAGTATAGGAGAGGTAAACAAAACACGCGTGGTACTGGAGGCGTGGGTCGACAATGGTGAACCCAAGAGCACTCAATTTTGGTGGGGGCGGAGGGGGGTGGGTGCAGAGAACGAACGGGGGCACCTCGCAGACCACACTCATTGCGCCGTCCCCATGCCACGCGGCCGACGCATCCATCAGAGAGGCCGTAATTCAGCACGAACACCAAAAACCCCGTTCCCACCGTCCCGAAATCCCCGGCTCGGCATTCCTAAAGGTCTGGCCGCTTTCTTAAGCGCATCGCTCAGGGTCAACGGAGTGTGCACGGAAGGGAGAGAGGGAGCGAGTGAGTGAGTGAGACTTCCTTCGGCAAACATCCATCATCCGCTGGGCCATTTCCCCCCCCCCACGCCTTGATTTTTTTTCGTGTTCCCGTGCCATCGCTGCAAGAGCGCTTTACCAGATCGCCCTGTTTGGTTTGGTTGGCGGTGCTGGTGGGTTTTGTTGTGCCTGAGTGTCCTGCAGAATGGCACGTGCCCTGCAGAATGTCACGTGCCCAAACGCGTCACGGTGCGACGGAGCGCGCACGTGGAAGGCACGTGGCGGGCACGTGGGGGACACGTGACCCGCTCGGCGCGACGTCGTGATTCGGCTGGTTGTGACGCGGCACCTAGCAGCACCACCGCCCGCCACCTCGGTCGCCGTAGACGCCTGCAAGGGGGGGCCGCCCCGTGTTGTTTGGGTTGAAGGTATGGGGGCAGAGGCGCAGCCCTGCAATTGCTGTGCTCACATGCCTGCTGGCAGAAAGGCCGACACAGCCAATGAAACCAAGTTGTTACGTCACCGTGGGAAAACATGGCAAATTGATTAGATTCATTGTCAAAACCGGAGGAATGAGGACTATTGAAAATTCCAAAGCAATATTCTTTTGGGAGAATGTTGTCCCGACGTTTCGCTGGAGGTTGCGCTCAGCATAGTCAGATGTTCACATAAGTTCAGCTCTCCTCGTGTGAAAGAGCTTCCGGGTCCTTAAGTAGGCGTGATGACGTCATCTTCAGGGCAGCCATGCAAATGAACCTGTTGCACAATTAGGGTTGATTGGTTGCGATTGGCAGGGTAGATTAATATGATCCGGTGAATATTTAGCGGCTGGTGATAATAGGATATCGTTAATTACATTCAGGCATATTGTGTTCGTGATGAAGCTGGCGTTTCAATCATATCGACTAATTAACGTTTAACCACAATCTGTTGTTTGCTCATTTACATGGGAAGATGAGGCTCACGTTTGCTCAGCGAATGGAGTAAACGTCACATTCAGTTTGATTGACATATTTGGTATTTACCTCAATTGCATATTAAAGGTGTCGCCGTTAGAGCTGCTAAACGAGGCCCTACTGGTGCTAAGACGAGGATTTGCACGAATAGGGCACTTTAAATGCCACGCAATCTCAAAGCGCCTCACTGAACTCATCTCAACCAATGCCATTATTGGTGTCATCCCCGCCAGCCTGTGCCACCCCACCTCTTGGGCCACGTTGGTGGCCACGATGGGGTTTTATTATTACTATTGGCGGGCATGACGAGTCTCGTGACTCCTTTTCAGGAGGGGTCCTGCCTAAGTGTTTGCAGTAGCGGGCTATGATTATGGGACCCCACGGTGGCTAGGGGATGTTAACGACCTCACCTGATATTTACAGGATGTCGTGGGTTGGAGCTGGACTCTGACGCCTGCATGTCTCTCTCCCCGTGGTCGCGTGGATTTGCCGTGGGGGATCTCCGATTTTCTCCCTTCACATTTATAAACAACATATTCAGCGTTTGGAGTATTTGGCTGCTATACATTTCCACGCGATGATAAGCCACTTCGCTGAGCTATCATTTGTGATAGCCAGGTCGCTTCTGAAAAACGATATAGATAGCTCAGTGGGCCTTACCGGGTAAAAAATTAACCCATAAAAACAAATTTTTCACTATAAATCCTTTATATGCGTGGCATCGGTTTTATTTTATTATTCATTTCTGTTTTTCTTGAGTAAGAGTTTCATTTTCATCACATTGGTATTTTAAATTAAATATGAAATTTTTTTGTTCCTAATAAGTGGAAAATTTTGAATTTTTTTTCACGAAAATAAATTGTCACGCACAACGAGTCTGTGTGCAAAATGTCAGCTCGATTGGATCACAGGAAGTGGGATAAAAACGACCGAAAGATGTGCACGGTCGTAAGTGCGCAAGCAAGCAAGCAAGTGAACTTAATATAAAGGATTAATAAGTATAACCCGTAAAAACAAAGTTTTTCACTATAAATCCTTTATATGCGTGGCAGCGAACTTAATATAAAGGATTTAAAAATATATTCGCCTGTGGAGGACGCGGGGATCGATCCCGCGACCTTTGGCATGGGAAGCGAGGGCACTACCAACTGCGCTACTCCGCCACGGCCTGTGGAGGGGTTACGCTCTGGGCTCTTATACTGTGACGTTCAGCCAAAGCCATGAATGAGTTCTATTTGAATATATGTAAAATACATTTTTTTGCCTAAAAAGTGTAAATTTTTTAGAATTTTTTTTCACGAACATTAATTGTCTAGCACAACGAGTCTGTGTGGAAAATGTCAGCTCGATTGGATCACGGGAAAAGTGGGTTAAAAAACGACCGAAAGATTTGCACGGTCGTAAGCAATCAAGCAAGCACGCAAGCAAGCAAGCACGCACGCACGCAAGCAAGCGAACTTAATATAAAGGATTTAAAAAAAGAAGAAGTTGTTTTTAGTTTGATTTATGAGCTATGAGCGCCACCTGTCCAATGTTTTCTCTTCGCTTCGTAAGCTCCGTTGCCTGGGCTCCTCCGATACCCGTTGGGCCTCAGTGCAGTTGCACCGCCTGCACACTCGAATGCTGAACCACCGCCGGGGGGAGGCATTTACGGCATTGGCACGCGGTTCAATAGCCCAGGACAAACCCCGAGCATTTTTCGATTTAAAGCTTTCGTGACTGCAGGGATTCATCTTCTTGGTTCTTTCGGTAAAGTCACGTAGAAGGGAAATAAAAAAATAAAAAAATAAAACATAATAAAATAACATAATAAAATAATGTAATAATATTATAAAATAATATTATTTTATTATGTTTAATTATTATTTTATTATTTCCCTTCTACGTGACTTTACCGAAAGAACCAAGAAGATAAACCCCGAGCAATTTTGCGCTTTGCACGAGTCATCCAAAAAAAACCCCTCTAAACGCACCTCCGCACGGCTGAGAGACGCACATCATCGCGGGAGGTGGAGAGGGGAGGGAATGGGGAGAGGAAGCTCGCAGTTGGCACGGATGAAATGTCAAAACTAATTGCTCCACGCGTCGGGAAGGGCGAGCGCGTTCGGCGCATTTTGGCACGGGCCACCGCGTCCATACAATGGGAACGCCGCACGTCGGCAGTAGAGACATTTTCGAGTGATTACGCCCCACCACCACCACCGCTGTGGGGGGTGAGGTGAGCCCCCCCCCCCGCCCTCCACCATCACCACCCCCCCTTCCTCCTCTCGGCTGATGCAGCTGAACTATTGTTACCGAGCCACCGCGCACACCGGACGTAGGGATGATGAGCGGTGCGAGTAGCGTAAATTTAGAATGGGTTGGGAAGGTCTCTGTGAACCTGTCCGCGCCGATTATCGCAAACGAATGCCCTGGCTGCCACCACCCCCCCCCCCCCCAGTGCGTGTTACTTATGCCGACCAGTGGCGTGGCGTGGACCCAATCGTTGTGGTGTACAGACTCGAGTCTAATTGTCTAACACAGGAGGGTCCACCCACCTCTATGAACATCTGGTAGGTTCGATAATTGTTTTTTTACCCTTCTATCTGGCAACAAAACTGACACCTTTTTACAAGGAGTCATGTTTGCATAGACCGCAATACCTGCAGTCATAATGCAAACAAAAGAACATAACTCTGATAATGTGCACTGTCCTTGAAGTTGATTGGTCCACACCCGAGGCAGCTTTCCTTAGAGCCTAGTCTCACATGGGTTGGACCAGATGACGCCAAAAGGCGCACAACTCAAAGACAATGCACCATCAGAGTATGAGAGCTCGGGGCAAGCATCTACACTATGGGAACCTCATTTGCCAGTAAAAATATGATAATTGGTTTTTTACCCTTCTATCTGGCAACAAAACTGACACCTTTTTACAAGGAGTCATGCATCTGGTAGGTTCATCGGAGTTGGTGTAAGCGAGCTTGACACTGATAGTCGAAACCGGTCGAAATTTTTCCTTGTTTTGAACCGATGGTTCAAGCAAACCGGACGGCTGATGAGACACTGCATGTGAAAACCTGGTCTTGGCTTATATATACATCTGGCAGTTCAGCAGCGTTGGTTCGAGCGAGTCTGACTATGCTGATGAGACACAGAATATAGAAACCGGTCAAAAGTTAACTTGTATTGAACCATCTTCTTGGTTCTTTCGGTAAAGTCACGTAGAATGGAAATAATAGACGTTTCGGCCACAACGCAAGCAGCCGTCCTCAGGTGAAGAACAGGTCTGTCGAGAAGACAGAGTCTGAATGACACACCCCAGGCTTGGAGCGTCTATTTAAGCTGGGATGAAGGGGGAAGAGCGCCATGACAAAATAATTTGCATATTAAGAGGAATTTATTTATTATTACTTCCCTTCTACGTGACTTTACCGAAAGAACCAAGAAGATGAATCCCTGCAGTCACGAAAGCTTTAAATCGAAATTGTATTGAACCAATCAATACCAGCAAACACTGCACCGGTTTCGACATTCACTATCTCATCAGTAGACTCAACGATTACTTCCGACGACGCAGCAGGAATTGTCGCTGATGGGATGTGTTAAGAAAGTGTAGATTGTTTTGTGCGGCGGAGTGGCGGGGCACAGCCAACCTCTGTGGTTACCGGTTGGAGTCCAGGACACGGCTCTGAGACGCGGGCAAACATTGCAACGTGTTCATGCGTGCACGGGCTACATGCGTGCACATGTTATTATAATTGTTGTTGTTGTTATATATACATTATAATTATGTACATAGAGCGATGATCCACATATGTCAATGATAGCAATATAAGCATAATGCTAGTACAGTATTTTACATATGTAAACTTGTATTATGATGCGTATGCGTACACCATGATTATGGTTTAACACGCACGCTTTCGCGACCAATATCATCCGTAATACAGGTTTTTTGTGTTAGATCGCGTAAATATTATAACATCATTACAATAACAAATTGCATTTGCGCATCAATGCTCTATTCGTGCACGCCACGCACATATAATAATAATGATTTGCGTATGCGAACACGTTGCGTATGCTAATCTACATATGCAAGTGATTAATATAATTTTGCGTGTAATTACGGCTCCCCATACGCCGTGAAGGCCTAATCGCGCATCTGTCATCTTGACAGCGACCACGCTGTCGCGGTGGCTAGGAGATGTTAACCACCTCGCTTGGTATACAGGAGGTCGTGGGTTCGATCCAGACTCTGAAGATTCATGCTGCTGTATATTTGGAGTTTGCGTGTCTCTCTCATCATCATCATCACGGTGGCTAGGAGATATTAACTACCTCGCCTGATATGCAGGAGGTCGTGGGTTCGATCACGACCCTGACGCTTCTGCTGAAAATTAGGAGTTTCCATTACTCTCTCCAATTATCATCATCATCATCACGGTGGCTAGGAAATGTTAACTACCTCGCCTGGTATACAGGAGGTCGTGGGTTAGATCCAGACCCTGACGTTTCTGCTGAAAATTTGGAGTTTACATTACTCTCTCCAATCATCATCATCATCATAGTGGCTAGGAAATGTTAACTACCTCGCCTGGTATACAGGAGGTCGTGGGTTCGATCACGACCCTGACGCTTCTGCTGACATTTTTGGAGTTTCCATTTCTCTCTCCAATCATCATCCTCATCACGGTGGCTAGGAAATGTTAACTACCTCGCCTGGTATACAGGAGGTCGTGGGTTCGATCCCGACCCTGACGCCTGCTGCTGTATATTTGGAGTTTGCGTGTGTCTCTCTCTCTCCCCGTGGTCGCGTGGATTTTTCTTGGGGTCCTCCGGTTTTCCCCTCCACATTTCGAATCGACATCACGTGTTGAGAGTATTTGGCTGCTATAAATGCCCACATGACGATTCGCCACTTAATTGGGCTATCATTTGTGGCCAGGTCACTTCTGAAAAAAACATCTATATTTAGCTCAGTGGTAAAATAAACAAAGATACGTAGAGAAGGGTTCCGCCAAACTTCCACAGCGTGGCAGCTGTGCCCCTGGTGGTGTACACGTGGTCCTGATGCGAATTATTAAATGCCCTTCTCGTCCCCAATGTTTGAACGTCTTAACGCCTGTATTATTGGCAGGAGCGACTAGGGCCCCTTTCTTTATGTTATCATCTTGATTCTGGCAAAACGGGTCCCACAGATGGATAATGAGAGATGGAGACTGCACCTTACACCATAGGGCATGATGAAAATTAAACTCAACTACTAATGTTTTTATTTCACCAGATGTAAGGCCCACGGATCTGTTTAGTTTTTTTTTGTCAGAAGCGACCTGGTCATCGCAAACGATGGCTCAATGAGGGTGGCTTAATCATCGTGCGCACATGAACAGCAGCAGCCAAACACTCCTACACGTTTGTGTTTCTAAAAATATATAAATTCAGCATCGCCAGCGATGGTGAGCGCAGAAAAGACGAAGCGTGCTGAGTGATGGTGGCATTCCTTGCAAACCCTTATAAGTGCCTTACCTTACTACAGACCAATTTAGACATTATTGGTCACCCCGTGCCCTTATACATCTCAACGTTAATCATATACACTACACTACACACACAACACTATGCACTACTATACACTACACTATACACTACTATACACTACACTATGCACCACTATACACTACACTATACACTACTATACACTACACTATACACTACACTATACACTACACTATACACTACACTATACACTACACTATGCACTACTATACACTACACTATACACTGCACTATACATTACACTACTGCATACCTGTCAACCTCTTACCAGTGCCCTACCTTAAAACAGACCAATTCAGACCTTATTGGTCACCCCGTGCCCATTATACATCTCAACGTTCATCCTACAAAGTCCCATCACAAGGGAGAAACACAAACAAATTGACGCACATTTTTTTTTGCCCGTATTAAATCGTCTGCACGCCGTATGGACTTGCACACTCAATCTCCCTGTACAATAATACTGGGTGAACTCTATGGATTGACAAGGTGGTGGTTGTTGTGTGTGGGTCAACTCTCGACAGCTTCCCCCCCCCCCCAGTCTATCGGCGCCCTCACTCTCTTCTCGCCCGGCAGAGGGCGCGTGGCATCGTCTTCTCCCCCAATTCCTCACGATGACACCCATCGTCAAGGGTGTTGCCACCGGTCCGGATTTTAGCCGAACAGCCCAGGGCGTTGGCGTTATCCGCCCGCGTATCGAGTCACGGCAAAAACAAACAATTGGTTTGTAGCCGAGATCTGGTACCGGTGTTTCCGTGTGGACACTTCATTGCAAGTTGACTGCAACGGTGTTTGTTGATAGCAGTTCAAGTTCATTTATTAGGTATAGCCCTGTGAGCCATTCGGCTTTTGAATCGGGTGCAACCGCAACAAACAAAAAACAAAAACATGTACATGAAAAAAAACATCTTAAAGTGAATATGTGAGCAGAGCCGATCGCTGAATGGAAGGCCGTAGCCATGGAGTCAACATTGGGGGGGACCAAAACTTCCAGGGGTCTGGGGGTCTCCCCGCCAGAAAAAATAAATAAATCTACATTTGAAAACGAATTTCATGCCATTTCGTGCCTAAAATATACAAAAATTCACTAACGCATAGGATGGACTTTTGATTTATTTTTTACAATAATGTCTAATAGTGTATTGTATTACACTGCTCTGGATTTTCTACATTTTATTGTTTCGTTTTATGTAATGGCAGAGATTAGGGATTAATAAATTACAACCATAACCACAATCATATGAACAGAAATCTATTTTATAGCAATATATTGAGGGGGGGGGGGCATTTTGAGCATATTTGAATATTGGGGGGGATGTATATTACAGTTACGTCCTTGGCTGAATGATAAATGTTATCCCCGGTATTAATTCTAGATTTGAAGCTTTCGTGACTGCAATGATTCATATGTTTAGGTTTTTCGGTAAAGTCACGTTGATAAAAAATTAAAATTAATAAAAGTAAAATAAAAATAGATTAAAAATAGATTAAAAATCACGACGTTTCGGAGGCAACACAAGCTACCGTCTTCAGGTGGAACCGTCACAGCACGATAGCTGCACGATGACACGCGCCCTCTGCCGGGCGAGAGACGGTTCCTCCTGAAGACGGAAGCTTGTGTTGCCTCCGAAACGTCGTGATTTTTATTTTATTTAAATTTGAATTTTATTAATTTTTATTTAAAATTTTTATTTACGTGACTTTACCGAAAAAAAACAAAGAATATAGCTATCCCCGGTGTTAGGGCTGCGGAAGATTAAGGTGGCAATCCTACCACTGACTCGCTCACTCATTCACCCACTCACCTGTCCGTGTTTGCCCGGGGACAATCGGGAGATTTGAATTTTGTAAACCGCAAATCTGGTACCGGTTAAGCGCTGAGGGCTCGTAATGTCCCCTATGCGGCCACGGTTTTAATAGAGTCGACTTGGTGTTCACTGAGAAATATGTTCCGGACTGAGTCAACAGTGGATGGGAGAGGAAAGGTGGCATCCGTGGTGCCATCGACTTCCAACTCACTGATAAATATCCAGAGTTTAGTCTATCGTGGGTGGGGGGGTGAAAGGTGGCGACCGTGGTACTATCGATCTCTCGTGCTCACTGAGAAATACGTTCCGGTTTTGTGGATGGGAAAGGGGGGGGGCCCTCGTCCTCGTAAAAGATCTTTCGGGATCGATGAGTCATCAGCCACTTGCTTAGCCATGCGGAGCGTCGTGCCAGATGGGACGCACCTGCTTATAAACTCAAGACAACCGCGAATGAAATGCACTATCGATTTCCCGGTCTCTAAACCTCATACCCCCCCCCCCCCAATCTATTTCCAATTCACCCTTTGCTTTCACGACTCTTGTGCACCATGTTATCAGACAATTATTGCATTGTCAAAAAAAGGCCCTGCCGTGTGCATCCATCTCCATATATATAAAAGGCAAAGTTGTGATTATGTGTGTCTGTTCAAAATTTGGCGTACTTCCCGACATGCAACAAACTTGAAATTTGCCATGTGGATATTTTCCAGACTGTACACCATGCAAAAATAAACAAATACACTTTTTTTTTTGGGGGGGGGAGCTCAATAATGCATATATATTTTTTGCACGCCAAATGAGCTGTGACGTCACATCTGTCATGTGACCCGCGCATGTGGAAGCGTAACGCATTGTGGTGTAGTGGTTAGCGCGCCGCGCTACGAACCCGGCGACCCGAGTTCGATTCCCGCTCACGGCCACCACCGTTGACGATTATTTCGACCGCTCCTGGGCCTCCCCTAGGTCGACTCAGCCTCAAACAAGTAACTGGTGTTGGTGTGTGAACATCGCCACTGGGGAGAAAAGCTAGTATATATGTATTGTGTTCGTAAACGGAGTTTGTGGTGTTGGCATAATTGGCGACAGGAGAACAGGGAAAACGAATCAAAAGCGAGCCAGCTCCGTCTGCGACTACAATGCGAATCTGCCTTTTATTCTTCTTCTTATTTAGACTGAAGGAGGAAATCCAATAAGCTACACAGATGTCCAGTAAGGGGGCCGTGTCAGCAAGTTACATCAATAACAACAGCAACAACAAAGGGTACAAGAGTAAGCGAGAGAAAAGTTTAGAAAGTCAATGCATATCGGATCATCTTCACGAGAGTCGTACCCCTCCCCCCTCCACCCACCGCCTCCCCCGCCTCCCCCCTCCGTTAATTTGGTCTATCTAGGAACCAAAGAGGGAACGGTGTCTCTGGTGTAAGTCAATGAGTTTCAAGTGACAATGCATGCATTGCTATGAAAGCACGTCTCTTTGTCGAGGCGTCACACTTGGGGGTGATGGTGGTGCATTTGCAATTGTGGAACCTAAACTCTGGAGCTCCTTGGCCTTCGAGGACAGGTGATTTACAAATGTTCAAATCTCGACTAAAAACGTCTCTGTTTAAAATGGCTTTCCCTCTCTTTAGTGATTCTTAAACGTCTTTCTCACTTCTTAAACGTCTTTCTCACATCTTAAACGTCTTTCTTACATCTTACATGTCTTTCTCACATCTTCTTTCCTTAGCCGATGTCAGAATATTTTCCGCTTTTTTAAATGGACCCTTTATACATTTTAATTATTATTGTTTTGTATGTTTTCCCACGACGCATGTGTGATTCATGCAGATTTGACGACTTGTAATTATAGGTGCTTGTCTATTTTGGTGTTTGGACAATTTGTCACCTCCTGTATTCTTGCCAGACAGGTTGAATCCTTTTCTCTCTTTGGTTCTTTTCGGTTAAGTCACGTCTAAAAATAAAATAATAAATTAAAATAAAATAACATATTGCGACGTTTCGATTGCAACACAAGCAATCATCATCAGGCATAAAAGAAATAGCAACAAAAATCTAACTAGAAAAAACTATAGACAGACATACAAGCAGACAGACATCACAACGGCACACAGAGAGAGGAGCAAGCTGACAACGCGGCACGGGCACGCAAGCCTGAAAATTAGGAGGCAGGCACACGAAAATTAAATAACCTAGTAAAATATCGAAATGTGATGTAACACGATGAGTCTGTCTACCTGTACCCCCCCCCCCCCAGTGTGCTCCCAGTGATCAACGGAGGCCGAATCAACGCAGGTCAGAGGGCAGACGCACGTCAATCAAAAGGATACCCACTGCGAACTTCCCACGACAAAGCCATAACAAATCGGAACTCATTTGTGTTTGTTTTGTTTTAATGACCCGGGGCAGTGTGATGAGTCGGCACAACACCGAGCGGGATTTTTTTTTCTTTGCAATCCGAGCGTCACGATCTGCGGTGCCCGACCGACTGTCCGGATTTCAACGACTTTCGCGGCACGAAATAAAAAAACCGAACACGATCGCACTTCGGCGAATTTGAAACGTCGCCGCGCGTCTGTCGGGGACTACGTCGTCAGACGACTGCGTCGTGATGGCGCACGCGGCAAAGCGCTTAGGCCATTGTTCTGTAAGCGGATCTGCCGGGTGCAACTCGAAGCGCACGCACGCGCGCGCGCGCGTCTTTCTCCAGATTTAAATACGGAGATGACCCCGTGTCCTGTTTGTTATCTGGGGTGGATTTTCGTTCGTTGTTCGTCAAACTCGCCCGTTCGCTTTCACACCGCTCGCTCTTTAAAACTCGAGGCAGCTACAGCTAATGGAGAGAGACAGGCACGGCACTTTGGGTGGAATTCAGGAAGGAGAGGGGGGAGGCTGGGGGGGGTGTGGGGGGTGCGGATTGATTTGACCTCGTGGCTGAGATTCAGTAGACGCCACTCACTCTGAGCGGACGGGAATCGTTTGAGACTTTTTTCGCCGAGTTGCAGTTGCATGCGAGCGACTGGATAACGGAGCTTTAGTAAGTTGAGGTCGGAATCAGATTTTTGTTTTACTTATCTTGGAGAAATCCGATGAACTATGAAGCTCTTTATCTCACAGATGTTCAGTAAGAGGCGGGTCAAAAAAGAACAACAAAAAAACAATACAAAAAAAGGTAAGCAAATCACTGTACAAATATATAAACTAAACTATGTTTAATACAGGAAGGAACAATATGTTCCACACTGTCCACCAGGGATTTTTTGTCTGTCTGTCGTGCATAAATATATATATATAATATAAACAGCTATTTGATTGGTGGAGACCTACTGCCGGGTACGGAGAGGGGAGGTGCCTAAGGGGGGAGGGGTCAGGGGAGGGGCCTAAGGATATGGGGGGGTGGTCAGGGGAGGGGCCTAAGAGAGGGGGGTCAGCGGAGGGGCCTGAGGAAGGGGGGGTCAGGGGAGGGGCCTAAGGGGGGGGGGGGGGGTAAGGGGAGGGGCATAAGCAAGGGGGAGGGGCCGATAGTTAAGGGGGCTGGCTACCTGGCTGGCTGCCTGGCTACCTCAAGTCAGTTATCTTGTATACAGGTAGGAACAACAGGTTCCACACTGCCCACCAGGGATTATTTGCCTGTCTGTCGTGCATATTTGTCTGTCGTGCACGAATGCGCTGTCCAACCAAGTTCCTACCTGCCAACTCCGAAGGGACGTGTTTGTACCACGTAAAGCCCAATGAGCCAATCGTTCTTTTTCAGAAGCGACCTGGTCACGAATGACGCAGCCCGACCAGGGCCACCGTGTAAGTTCCCCTTGGCACGCTCACGAAACCGGGCAAAGTGGGGGCCCATCGCGGAATCCCACGGCTAAAAAAAACAAGTGACACCCTCCACGCCCGGACCATCAGAGAGAGAGAGAGAGGGGAGAGTTGCGCGCGTAACCAATTCGCTCCCCGAGTCGCGCAGAACAACAACAATAAAACATGAAAATTGTTTTTTTACCCTTCTATCTGGCAACAAAACTGACACCTTCTTTTACAAGGAGTCATGTTTACATAGACCACAATACCTGCCGTCATAATGCAAACAAAAAACATAACTCTGATAATGTGCACTGTCCTTTTTTACTGGCAAATGAGGTTCCAATGGAACAAAAAAAACATTTGCGTAGAAGCGACCAACAAGCCGTGCCGGGCGGCGACTTGACCAAGCGGCCTGGTGCCGTTCGCCGCCTTTCGTCGCGGTTTGAAGCCGTTCAGCAGGCCCGCCCTGGTTATACATTGCGGGGTGCATTCAAACGATGCATTCGACGCGCCGCCGGATGCTTAAATGTCGCCACGACGTAATTCGCGAGAGGAGTGGGGCTCATTGCGCGGCGGGAGTGGTGGTCCAAAGTTTTCCAAATTGAAAAAAAACGACTCGGCAAATCGACTCGATTTGGGATCGCACGCACACACAGCAGCGATGATCGAGCCCCACCTCCCCCGCACCCCCCTCCACCCCCCCACCCCCCCAAACCGGCAGACTCATGGCCCCAGGTATCGCGTGCATGAGACTCTATCCTGGAGTTCTCACCTGGTCAGTCGAAGCAAATCTGAACCGAACTGAACCTGAACCTAACTAAACCCTCACGTGGTTTACACGACCATCGGCACGGCCATGGACAATGTTTGAGGTTGGCCGCGAATGTGAACACGTGAATGTTGACACGTGAATGTGAAGACGTGAATGTGGACACGTGAATGTGAACACGTGAATGTTGACACGTGAATGTGAAGACGTGAATGTGGACACGTGAATGTGAACACGTGAATGTTGACACGTGAATGTGAAGACGTGAATGTGGACACGTGAATGTGAACACGTGAATGTTGACACGTGAATGTGAAGACGTGAATGTGGACACGTGAATGTGAACACGTGAATGTTGACACGTGAATGTGAAGACGTGAATGTGGACACGTGAATGTGAACACGTGAATGTTGACACGTGAATGTGAACACGTGAATGTGGACACGTGAATGTGGACACGTGGATCATGAACACATTCTTGAACAGCGTTGTCACGGTGGCGAAATGTTAAATACCTCGCCTGGTATGCAGGAGGCCGTGGGTTCGATGCGGACCTGGCCCCTGCTCTATATTTGGAGTTTGCGTGTCTCTCTCTCCCCGCGGTTGCGTGGATTTTTCTTCAGGTCCTCTACAACTTTTATTTATTTTTATTTTATACTTTTTATGTTTTTTATTTTAATTTAAATGTTTTTATTTTCTGTTTTCTATTTACGTGACTTTACCGAAATAACCAATAATATGAGGTCCTCTAGTTTTCTCTCTCCACATTTAGAATCAGCATTTGGCTGCCATCAATTCCCACACGATAAGCCACTAAGTTGAACTATTATATTTGACCGGGTGGTTTCTGAAAAAAAGAACAAAATAGCTCAGTGAGCCTTACCTGGTAAAATATGTTTGTATTACTACTTTAGTTTCGTGAAATTGTAAAATAAATATTGAACAAAAATCTCTCTGAATATTTAATCGTGGATACATTTCGTATTTCCCCGTGACGAGTGAGTGTGTAATGTGAGGTTACAAGTGCATCAGCGTGGAGACCACCTCGCCACGTTGTCCACCCCTGCTGAGACATTTCCATCTCGGAGCGCCACTGATCGCCGTCATCGACGCTCCATCATCATCACCCATGGATTCCTCCCCTTACCCCCCTCCCCTTACGCCCTCTCCTCCTCCCCCCCTCCCCTTACCCCCCCTTACCCCCACTTGCCCCCCTCCCCTTACCCCTCCCCCTCCCCTTACCCACTCCCCCCCTCCCCTCCTCCCCTTACGCCCTCCCCTCCTCCCCTTACCCCTCCCCCCTCCCCTTACCCCCCCTCCCCTTACCCCCTCCCCTTACCCCCCCCTCCCTCCTCCCCTTACCCCCTCCCCCCTCCCCCCTCTCCCCCTCCCCTTTGCCCCCCCCCCTCCCCTTTGCCCCCCCCCCTCCCCTTTGCCCCCCCTCCCCTTTGCCCCCCTCCCCCTCTCCCCCTCTCTCATCAAAGGCCCTCGCCTCCTCGCGGTCAATCTTCATATAAACGCACGAGCCAGGAGGCTCTTTAACGCCGACTCGAGGGACCCGGAGCTGCACGGATAACAAGACAAAGACAAATATCCCCCGTATAGTCTTGAACACACTCGTGGGGCAAGTGCTGTTAACGAGCACCTACGAAGGCCGGCACGGCACACGAGGGTGGCGGGCGAACGGCACCGCGCCCGCCACTGCCTTTGTCTCCCGAGTGGACACGTGACAACACAGCACCAGGGACTCATTTGAGACTGAGTCGATCTACGGGAGAGCCAAGGACCGATTCAGATAATCGTCACTGGGTGTTGGTGGCCGTGAGCGGGAGTCGAACTCGGGTCGCCGGGTTTATAGCTCAGGGCGCTGACCACTGCACTGCCGCTCCCCACTACCACCAAAGCAAAGACAAAGATCCCCCGTATAGCCTTAACATACCGTGCTGATAGCGAGCAGCGCCTACGAAGGCCGGAATGGTACACAAGGGGTGGGTGGCTAGCACCACGCCACTCGCACACACACAACAACCGCCATTCACCACGACGCTTGTGCCAGGCTATGTGCACCTTGAGGCCACGTGAAGTGTCGAACGCCCGCTGGCAGGAGGTCACGGGGCAGACCCAGCAGGTGCCACGGGTCGACTGACTGAGACGAGTGGCTGATGCACCACCTGTGCCCCCTACTGTGCCAACTTGCTGTGCTTTAGCCACCCAGCGCTCCGCTCGTTGTTGTGAGCGTCGCTCCTCCGCCCTCCGTTGTTGTTGGAGGGCGACTGCCTCCAAACAGACAACAACAACAACCGCCATTCGCCACTAAGTGGCCGCGAACACACACACACGCGCACACACACGCGCGCGCACACTCCAACACGAGCGGGATTTGCCGGCAAGGGGAATTGTCATCTTATCTTCTCCAGTTAATTCCACCGCCCGCTCTTCTCATCTCTCCATCGCATCCCAGTCGGGGAATTGGCGACTGTTTAGTATTTCCCACCAACAACGATGGGTTTTTTTTTCCTTTCCCCCCTGTGTTATTATTGTTCGGGTTATATATATATATTATTATTTCCCGCTTGTTGTTCAGTCTCCGATTGAAGCAGGTAATGAATTATTCGCGAGAAAATGAAAAATGACATTTTCTCGCTCTCCCTTTAGCCGCAAGCTGGATGGAGTCGATACACACGCACGCACGCGGGCATTTTTGCTCGCCTAGTTTCAAACCCAGCCACATGGGTTCGATTCCTGACCACGGCTAACATTAGTGGGCGATCGGGCGATGCATGAAACGTTCCTGAGCACCCCTCTCCTTCAACCGAGTGTGGTAGAATATGATGAAACAACCCCCGGTCAAGGCCAGGCCTTCATCCAGCGGTGGATTGATAAAGATGCTGTGAATGTAAGTTGGCAAACTTTTTTTGCAACTCGGAGACCGAACGCGCGACTGGCTTGGATAGAGAGATTTAGATATGACGATGGGGGGGGGGGGGGGGTTCGTGGGTGGTCACACGTGATCTACTGGAGGCTTCAGCTGGTTTGGACAGAGAGATTTAGTCATTTCGTGACTGCAGGGATTCATCTTCTTGGTACTTTCGGTAAAGTCACGTAGAAGGGAAATAATAAAGTAATAAAATTAAAACATTATAAAATAATTCTTACGTTGTGGCCGAAACGTCGTGAGAATTATTTTATTATGTTTTATTTTTATTATTTTATTATTTCCCTTCTACGTGGCTTTACCGAAAGAACCAAGAAGATATTTAGTCATGATAAAAGGTTTTTGGTTTCGATCGCTTTATTATAAATGTGTCACAACCCTCCACCACCCGACACGGCCAATCAGTAAAAAAATGTGTCACGTTAACAAAAACGCCAATTAGTTACTTCTTCAGCCCACCGGTGTGTTTGAAAAATGAATCCACGACATTTAGAATTTGAGTTGTACGACGTTTCGCTGGTCAAATTACATCCAGCATATTCGGATGATTTACCAGAATAGTGAAGCCATCCACCTGCTTCCGGTCTTAAATTGTGCAGGATGACGTCAACCGTTGTTGAACCCCATCAAGATTCGAGATCAGAGGCGGGCGTGGGGGTGTATGCAATTATGTAATAGATCAGTAATCAGCCACTTAGCATGTGACGCACCTGTAAGGAATTGTAAAATGTAGTGTGTATTACTTAATAATATGCTTCCAGGCTGTGCTGAGTCTGTAGCTATGACAGCGGTCGAAATTATTTGTATTCTTCTCAATTTCGATTGATTCTCTAATTAGTCTCGGTCAGTAATAATTACTTTTGCATAACACTTCAACGTTATCAAAATCAATTGAATGTCGTTGTTGGCAAGCATGCTCTACTACTGCCGACAGCTGTGTTTGAGATGATTTAATGTTCCTTTGGTGATCTTTTAGTCTTACGCTAATGTTACTTCCAGTCTGTCCAATATAGCACAAGCAATTGATCCGATATACTAATTCTGTTGATAAGTTCGCTAATTCATCTTTAGTACAAGACACGAGTTTTTGAATTTTGTGCACCGTACCAAATCTCACTTTAACGCTGAAAGTGATCAGATTATTAAAACAATTAAAATACCATATATCTCGGAAGTTACTGATAAATTAGCCAGTGTTTTGCAAAAGCAAAACATTAAAGTGAGATTTGGTAAAGAACACCAAAGGAACATTACATTCTCTCAAACACAGCTGTCAGCAGTGGCAGAGCATGCTTTCCAACAAGGACATTCAATTGATTTTGATAACGTTGAAGTGTTATGCAAAACTCATTATTACTGGCCAAGACTAATTGGAGAATCAATCGAAATTGAGAAGAATACAAATAATTCCGACCGCTGTGATAGCTACAGACTCAGCGCAGCCTGGAAGCGTATTATTAAGTAATACACAATACATTTTACAATTCCTTACAGGTGCGTCACATGCTAATTGGCTGATTACTGATCTATTACATAATTGCAATACCCACCTCCGCCTTTGATCTCGAATGCTGATGGGGTTCAACAACGATGACGTCATCCTGCACTATTTAAGACTGGAAGCAGGTGGATGGCTTCAGTATTCTGGCAAATCGCCCGAAGATACTGGATGTAACTACCAGCGAAACGTCGTACAACTCGAATTATAAATGTTGTGGATTCACTCTTCAAACACACCGGTGGGCTGAACAAGTAACTAACTGGCGTTTTGTCAACGTGACACATTTTTTACTGATTGACCGTGTCGGGTGGTGGAGAGTTGCGACACATTTATAATAACGCGATCTAACTCAAAAACATTTATCATGAATAATACTGGTCGCGAAAGCCCACGTGTTTAACGGAGAGATTTAGATATGAAGATGAGAGGGGAGGGATTTGGAGTGGGTGGGGTGGGTTGCCACACGCAGAAGTCACGTGACCTACTGGAGGCTTCAGCTGGTTTGGACCGAGAGATTTGGATATGAAGATGAGAGGGGAGGGATTCGGAGTGGGATGACACCACACACACACGCACGTCACGTGAGCTTGAGCTCTTGTAGACAGACGGAGAGAGATGTGTGTGCATGGTTTTTACACACTCTTCGCTCTGCACGCACGCACCGTGATGGTAACGCAGCAGGAACGATGAGATTGATGGCTTTTGTAATTGAGAGACAAACACACGCGTGCCTCGCAGATGCAAAAACAAATGTCCCCCTTTGTCTCGTGAGGTGATTGTTTCATTGAGATTTATGGTTTGCCTCCTGGTCTTGGGGATTTGCTCACGATAACAAATAGGACTTTCGAAATCCATCACAGTACTAACTCCCCCCCGCCCCCACCACCTCCGTCTACGTTAGAAAGAAAAGTACTGCTACGTCTCGCTTTGGTAACGCCGTGAAATACGAATTGGCTGATTTGCTTGTCGTCAAAGGTTGTGTAGAAATATTCCTCCGCCAGCGTTTTTTAATTCTCTCTCCCTTTTCCACGTGGATTGTAAATTTCAGTAAACTACTTCCCTACTCCTTGGCTCTTTCGGTAAAGTCCCGTAGGTAGAAAAATAAAATAAAAAAATAATATATCACGACGTTTCGATCGTAACACAATCGGTCGTCCTCTGGCGGAAAAAAACAATTAAACGTCGTGATATATTATTCTTTGTTTTATTTTTCTACCTACGTGACTTTACCGAAAGAACCAAAGAGTATGGATTCGTGCAGTCACGAAAGCTTCAAATCAAGATTAAAATACTTCCCATTGCTTACATTGCACCGCCCTCCCTCCCGTTCCCTCTCCAGGTGGTCTCCAGAGATCCGGAGGCTGCACATTTCTCGTGGTGTTGCAAATATCTCAGAAGCGTTCACATTTTTCTTGAAGCATCCTGTATATTATCGCGCAACTAAATGCACCTCGGAGCACAGGTTCCCCTTATACTGGTAGTTGTCTGTGTCGGGTGGTGTCGGGTTTAACGACACACATTTATTTACGCGATCTCACCCCAAAAAACCCTCGATGGATGAATTTTTTTTGTCACGGGGAGGACATCTGGAGGAACCAGGAGGCAACCCCAAGCAGAATAGGGAGAGACCATACGATCACGACAACGCACAAAGGCACTCGAGTCCAGAATCGAACCTGGGACCCGTCTGACTGCGAGTTCCAAGTGTTACCACAGCGCCAGCTTGTAGCCTCTGTGGCCCAATACTCAAGTTCAAGTTTCATTTATTTGGTATAGCCCTGTGAGCCATTCGGCTCTTGAATTGGGTGCAACCGCAACAGACAAAAAACAAAAACATGAACAAGAAAACATCTTAAAGTGAATATGTGACTAAGTGCAAACAGAAAATCCAAGAAAAGACAACAAAATATTGCAGAAAAAGCACCGTACACCAACGCTGTGTGCAAAGATCCCAGTGGGATGCAAGTCAAACAACAACAACAACAACCACAAGACAACTTAGATTAAGGCCATCAGTCCTACTCCGTACTACAACAAACAAAATGGCTAAACCAATAAACTTTTAGAAATCACCAAAATAAAGCCATGAAAGCAATGCAACAGTGATCATAGGAAATGTGACGGAATTTTCACAATAAATGACATAAACAACATGTACTACCAAAAACCCTGCAGCCATAGCTGGCTGCATGAGTCACTCCACAACAGCAGGAGCATCAGTAGGAGTATTATCGATTTAAAGCTTTCGTGACTGCAGGGATTCATCTTCTTGGTTCTTTCGGTAAAGTCACGAGGAAGGGAAGTAATAAAATAATAAAAATAAAACGCTGTCTCCCCGACAGACCTGGTCTTCACCTGAGGACGGCTGCTTGCGTTGTGGTCGAAACGTCGTGAGAATTATTTTATTATGTTTTATTTTTATTATTTTATTACTTCCCTTCTACGTGACTTTACCGAAAGAACCAAGAAGAGGAGTATTATCATTTGTCAATGCACCTTTAAGATCAGCACACTAAATCAAAACGCAGCTCATACTTTGCAGCGATCATCCGGAGCGAAACAGAGATGCGCCCGAATCTTGCTGCGAGACGCGAGCGTTTCCGCAGCGCTTGCCACCCCCCCCTGCCCCCCCCGTCATTCACCGGTGTGCCATCGGCAAATTAGGGGGCGGACTCACAGCGTTGTTCCTCGCAAATCAATGCGCCATCGACTCCAGCCTCTTACCGATCCCATTGTAATTGGCCGGCGAGCGTGCGCCTGTTAGGCGGCCCAGCATTTAACCGGACAGCCGCGTGTGGAACCCGCCGTTAACAGAAGTTGACACGAACAAACGCACGTTGTTGTTGTTGTACCTCGGCGACGTCTCCGGTAACTCCGACACGAGCGGTGGCTCTTAGCGGGGGGGGGGAGCGAACGATCTGCACTCAATTGGAAGGTTTTAGCGAATTTAAATCCTGGGTTTAACGGGAGTTGACTCGGCCCATTATTCATTCCCTCCAGGGTCGATAAAATCGCAAACCAACTTCGCGGGGAAAGTTGGTAGTTTGCGGCCAGTCTGGAACGTCTCTTACTTCGGATATTAGCAAGTCTCGCCTGCCCCCCCCCCCGCCCCTCCCCCGCTCCTCCCCCGCCCCTCCCCCGCCCCTACCCTGCCACTCCAACGCACCACAACCTCCTGTATACCAGGCGAGGTAGTTAACATATTATAGCCACCGTGATGATGATGATGATGATGAGAAAGAGAGAGACACGCAATCCTCAAATATACAACAGGCGTCAGGGTCGGGATCGACCCCACGACCTCCTGTATACCAGGCGAGGTAGTTAACATCTCCTAGCCACCGTGATGATGATGAAAGAGAGACACGCAAACTCAAACTATACAACAGGCGTCAGGGTCGGGATCGACCCCACGACCTCCTGCATACCAGGCGAGATAGTTAACATCTTCTAGCCACATGATAAGCCACGTTGTTGAGTTATCATTCGTGGCCAGGTCGCTTCTGAAAAAGAAGGTAATCGCTCAGTGGGCTTTACCTGATAAGATAAAACATAGTTTAGTTTTATTTGTACATCTTTTAAAGTGATGTGGTTAATGTTCCTCTACTTTGCACTCCTATCGTGTTTCTGTATTGTTTGTCATCGCAACGTTCTAACCCGCCCCTACTGGACATCTGTGAGCAAGAGCTTTACAGCTCATCGGATTCGCTCCAGTATAATTACAAATTCTGATATTCTGAGTGGCACGGCTGATGACGGCCCGAGAGCGAAGGATGTCCCCTCTGCCTCGTCTGTCGCAGGCGCCGCCGATGCTGACACGCGGCATCGGACACTAATTTAGGCTGAGTTGACCTAGGGGAAAAGCCCACAGGCGCGCAGACAACAACCGCCCGTCCAGTCTGGATGGCGAGATGTCTGTTGACAGCTCGGAATGAGCCATGAACTCGTAAACAAACGCACACGCAAACATCCCCCGTGACGCCTGCACGGTCTGTTGGGGAAAGTGATGTGAGTGAGCAGCTGGGAAGATCGGCACGGCACACGAGGGATGGTCTGATTAGCACCACGCCCCGTCGCCTTTGTGTCCACAATGCTGATGTTTACACACCGCACGAGTCGACCTGGGAGCAGGACCAGGACCCGTTCAGATATTTGTTACTAATGTTGACCGCGAACGGGAGTCGAACTCGTTTCGTGGGGGTTCGTGGCGCAGTGCTGCCTCCGGCACGCGAGCTGCCACGTGGCAGGCCGGAGGCTGTCTCCCGAACGCCGTTAGCCAGCGGTGAGAGGGAGCGAGGAAAGCGAGCGAACGCCACGCTCGAGTAATTGGAGTAACGGGAAAAAGGAACCCAGCGATGTGAGCGAGCAGTGTAACGAAGAACGAATAAAGACAAGAAACGAGAATACGATATCGTCCGGAGTGGGTTTATTACACTATTCTGTAAGATTCACTCAAAACAGGTTGAATTCAAGCGGGCCGAAGCGAAATGTCCAGAACAGAATATTTATTCAGAATCTGGGCTAGGGTCAGGCTGGCCACGCTGGTCAGGGTCAGGCTGACCAGGGTCAGGCTTGCCAGGGTCAGGCTGGTTAGGACCAGGCTGGCCAGGGGAGTGACACACGGGCTCGTGTGAGCAGTTAATTTATCTGTGAAGCGTCACTTGGACTTCCGTTACAAATCCCGTGATTATTTCACACGGGGGAGGGTTGGTTGGGTTTATAATTTTCCGAACAAAGGAACAAGTAGTTTTAATGAATACGCCGCATTTGCATCGACGGACTTTGACAAAAGGCATTTTAGGAAAACAAACTTCTCCAATTTACCTGCCCAATTAGCGCGCCAAAGAATTGCCTAATATGACTGCGTGACGCTTTTGATGTCTAATTGGCCCACATTTAGATTGAATGCATTTCGTCTGTTTTGTCTGTTTCCTCTACAAATCCCGCAGCACGCGATCATCGCCGGAGTTGCGTGGATGCCGCCCAACACTCCTGCGGTGTCACGGTGAACATCACCACACCGGCCTTGCGTTCCAGCGGCAGTCGCCGGTTCGATTTGATCTCCAGGCGCGGCAGTTTAAACATGGGGGTGGGGGGCATGTTTATTAAATCCCGCTCCCCACCCACACCTCCACCCACCGCCTCTGTTTACCCAGCAGTGGAAATATATTTCGGCCGGCAGAGGTCGTGAGAGTCAACGAGGCTTGCCCGGGCAATCCAACTAAAGAAAAGAAGAAGAATAATGGAATTGATCGTGCTGTTTGCCTGGTGTCCTCTTGACGTTGTGGGCACGCTGGGTCAACGGTGCGCTCAGCAGAAATAAGTAACAAAACCTATTTTTTTAAAAACACGCTTTTATGAAATGGACTAGTAATGGCAGAACTCCACGACTCCAGGAAGTGGCCCCGAAGCTTGCCATAACGTCAGTTGACCGTGGACAATTAGACCCAAGCCGAAACATAACATATAAAAAATAATGTTTTAAAATATAGATTTTTTACTTTTTATGATAGAATATGGTATTGTCATCAGTATGACATAAGCCTACCAAGTTCGCAGTCGATCCCACAATGGGAAGTGGGTTAAAATTGAGTTACAAGATTTGAGGATACGACAACGACAACAACAACGACAAAAGACAGAGTGAGTTAAAAGAAAGCGTGTGATAAAAATAGAATAATTAACGAGCCAAAGCACCCCACAATCAGGACCCACTTTCAAACGGGCCTTTGAGAACCAGTGAGTTCAGTGCCAGCCCCCTCCCCCCCGACTCCTCACGGTGACACGGAGCACCGGGATTTGATCACCGTGCAAGCGATGCGACGGGGCCGTTAACCTTTGAAAGTGGCGGCCAGGGGATTCAGAAGGCAGAATGCAATAATCTTGATTTATCCTGGGAAATAATAAAAATTTGATGAGCTGTGAACATATTTTTCCACACAGATTGCACACGAAGGGGCGGGTCAGAACGTTACAACAATACAAAAAAAAACTGGATAGGAGTACAAAGTTTAGGTAAGGAAATTACAAAAACAATATTTTACCAGGTTAATGCCAACTGAGCTATACAGCTCTTTTTTAGTTGCGACCTGGCCACAAATGATAGCTCAACGAATTGACTTATCGCGTGCAGATTTATAGCAGCCAAAGACTCTAAATAATCTAAACGCATGTTTCTAAATGTGGACCCGGAGAAAACAATATTCTCGACCACGGGGGAGAGAGGACATGCACACTCTAACTATACAACATGCGTCAGGGTCGGGATCGAACCCCCGACCTCCTGTATACCAGGCGAGGTGGTTAACATCTCTGAGTCTACATGATGATGAGAGAGACACAGAAACTCTAACTATACAACATGCGTCAGGGTCGGGATCGAACCCCCGACCTCCTGTATACCAGGCGAGGTGGTTAACATCTCTGAGTCCACATGATGATGAGAGAGACACAGAAACTCTAACTATACAACATGCGTCAGGGTCGGGATCGAACCCCCGACCTCCTGTATACCAGGCGAGGTGGTTAACATCTCTGAGTCCACATGATGATGAGAGAGACACAGAAACTCTAACTATACAACATGCGTCAGGGTCGGGATCGAACCCCCGACCTCCTGTATACCAGGCGAGGTGGTTAACATCTCTGAGTCCACATGATAATGAGAGAGACACAGAAACTCCAAATATACAACATGCGTCAGGGTCGGGATCGAACCCCTGACCTCCTGTATACGAGGCGAGTAAGATCTCCTAGCCACCGTGGTTGTCCCTGAAATAAAACGAAATGCATGCCAGACCGTGGCTCCGTTTCACAAGAAAGACAGCGAATTGCCGAGCGTGACAGGTCAAGGCGCAGCCCTGCAATTGCTCGGCTTACACCACCGTTGATGGAAGAAGCCTCCGCTCGAGAGAGAGAACCCCTCAACGGTTGCACGCTGGCCGGACGTCGTCTTGAAAGAGGTGTAAATGTACCCACACTTTACCCCACCGCTCGCGACCTGCCCATCGGATAGCGGTCAGCACGGCTGGCTACGTGCAGTGCGAAAGAAGTTCAACGTGCATAGTGCAACGGCGAGTCAAGCCATGACCGTGACTTGAACTTGGAACCTTCGTGGTCACTAATCATTGCGCCAGCCAGATGAATTAGCGTTCAAAGTTAAATATTTATGTATGGTTATAATATATGACAATACTAATCATTGTAACTCGTAACGCGTCGCCACCACACGGTGTTCGCTCGCTGTCGCAGAGAGAGAGAGAGAGGACGACTCAGAGAGAGAGAGAGAGGACGACTCAGAGAGAGAGAGGGGACGAATCAGAGAGAGAGAGAGGACGACTCAGAGAGGGAAAGTGGACGACTTAGAGAGAGAGGACGACTCAGAGAGAGATGACGATTCAGGGAGAGAGAGGGGACGACTCAGAGAGAGAGAGAGGACGACTCAGAGAGAGAGGACGACTCAGAGAGAGAGAGAGGACGACTCAAAGGCGCCAGGAGGGGGGACCACAGACGAGCAGCAGCAGCAGCCACGCGCGTGAGCCGGCGCAATCAACAATTGACCAAGCTCTCGATGTTATTGGTGAATGACTGAGTGTTTCCGCCAACAGAAGCATATTTAATTAGACCAAGAGGTGACCACGGGCAATGCCATCACTTCCTTCCTTCTGCCAGAGACCAAGAAACATACGCGGTAAAAAAAATAAAAAAAATACAAGTATGTGTCTTGTACACAACCATTAGCCACACCGCTTTCCTTGTGGGAGTGGATTTTAATTTTTTTTGTATTTATAGAAGCGGCATCGCTTTAACACCGAACCGGTTTTGAGATCCGGCGTCTCATCGGTTTTGACATTCGATATTTAAAAGTACAAACACGTTCTTTTTAACACATCCCATCAGCCGCACGGCTTTCCTTCTGGAAGTGGATTTTCGTTTTTTTTTTAAATAGCAGCGGCAGCATCGCTTTACTACCGGACCGGTTTTGACATTCGGCGTCTCATCAGCGAACTTAGTCTTCTCCGGCGGTCAGCGAATCGCGCGACATCCAGCCGGGCCCACACATTAGTCCGCGCCAGTGCCGGAGGGCTGGGTTAATGCAGCCCGCGTCTGGAGCGTTTCTGCGTCCCATAAATCATCGTCCACCGATCGCGGTAACTACTTTTTGCGTGCCCCCTGGGATAGTCGAGAGAGACGGGGGTGAAATAGAAATAATAATGGTACAAAATAAAGCGATATTAATACGGCGGCAAGAAAAATATCGCCCGCGGAACAAGAGGGCCAAAGCAAGGGACGCGAATAGATGGCGCAGTTTGTGCCCCCAAACGAGATGGGGATCGATCCGAACCCAACCGGCTGATTACCAGCAACCAAAGGCAAAGGTCCCCCGTATATCGACTGTCGGGAGGGGGTGGAGGGGGGCAAGTGCTGTGAGCGATGAAGTGGGGTGGGGTTGTGAACGCCCACGGCCCGGCCGCCTCCTTTGTCTCTCCCCCCACGTACCGGTGCTGATGTTTCTCACACACCGCATTTGGGCACTAATGTTTTTGTTATTTTTATGTTCACATCTAAAACAGTTTAGAGGCTGACTCCTTTGCCTGGTGACGACCGCTTGTGTTGCGATCGAAACGTCGTGATTTGTTTTATTTTATTTTATTTCTAACTACGTGACTTAACCGAAAGACCCGAGGAGTATGGATTCCTGCAGTCACGAAAGCTTCAAATCGAGATTTGAAGCTTTCGTGACGGGGAATTGGACGGCAACGGCGAGAGCGAAACGAATCACGTGGCGAGGACGAGAGGGCGGGCTGGCGGGTGGGTAGGTGGGTGAGTGGGTGGGTAGGTGTTTAGGTAGGTGGGCTGGTACGTAGCATTATCAGACAGAACGTAATCAACCAGGTAAGGTGATGACTGTTATGTTATCCGACTCTATGTTGTATTACATTGCATTTCTAAGTATACTAGATTTGTGTTTCTATTTCATTTATACCTAATGACGATTGCTTGTGTTGCAATCGAAACGTCGTACACACACACATCTTCGGGGCATCATTGCAACCCATTTGAGCAACTGCGACCGGTTGATGTGCGGCAACCGCAGTTGGTGCAGGACGCAACCTTGGCCCGGTTCCAACGCAATTGGGATTCGTCAGCAGCGTTTGTCTCGAGCAAGCGTCCAACGTGGGGTTCCCGCAGTTCCCACACACATCCTGGTGCCCATCGGCTTGGCTCGTGCCAAACAACGATCGCAACCGCGAATGGCCAAACAAACGGCAGCAACACGTGGCGCTCTGCCATCATCGAGACTATCTGTGCCTGCACTCTTTGGTAAAGTCACAAAATGAAATAAATTTAAATGAAAACAACTAAATTGAAACAAATCACGATGTTTCGAAGGCAACACAAGCCTCCGTCACCAGGTGGCTGCTCCAGCAAAATTACTGTAGCGTACGAAGAGAGCTATTTCTGAGACGCGGCATCTCTTGAGGAAGGTTAGCGTCTATATGTGCCTGTCGAGTGTTAACGGGGGTCTTCCGACTCTGGTGCATGGCATTCATCACGTGGCTTTACCAGATTCTGCTCCAGTACCGCATCAAGTTCTCTTCCTCGCGAACCGCTCCGTGCGGTTGAGAGACTCTGATGCTGCAGATGCCCAAACGTCCGGCTCAACGCTTAAGGTTCCGTTTTTTTTCTTTCCAGTGCGCGTAGCTATTTTTATTCACGCATTATTACCCTTTGTGAGTGTGTGTTATTGAGTGTGTTTCCGGAGACGCGGTTGCATTTAGACGCGAAGGCACCGGGCCAAGCGGAGGGGGGGGGGTGGTGGCGGTGGGGGTGGAGACAGGGAGGCGACGTTTTATTCCCTGGACCATGGCCCATGCCAACCGTGCCGCGCGGCTGGGTGCAGCATCCCTCCAACGCGAGCGGGCACTCGCGGGCACTCGCGGGCACCGTGAAGCTCACGTGATGCCACACGCTTAAGTGGTTGCCCTATGGGAAGAAGGACGACTGCTGATCGCTGCCACCGTGAAGTGGAGTTTTCATCACTGGCTCAGGGACACACCATTGGCGATGGGGCATTCCAGAGACCCGCACCAAAGCAGAGACAACGATACCCCGTATAGCCTTAACAGACTGTTGGGGCAAGTGTTGTTAGCGAGCGCCTATGAGGGCCGGCACGGTACACTACGGGGTGGGTGGCCAGCGCCAAGTCCGGCCGCCTTTGTCTCCCCAGTGGCAATGCTTACGTACCGCACTAGGTAGTCACTTGAGGCTGAGTCGACCTAAGGGAGGCCCAGGACCGGTTCAGATAATCGTCATTGGTATTGGGCGTGAACGGGAATCGAACTTTGGTAGCCGGCTTCGTAGCGCAGCGCGCTCACCGCTCCCCACCCGCACCTCACACACACAGACACACTCATCCTGTTGACCACCATCGGGTTGTAAACGTGCTAAACAAAGTGAAAACGAACATGCGCTGGCTCTGAACAAGAGTTGCCACAGCCCAGGTCTGCACGTATTGTGCAGCAGCAGTGGCAGCAGCAGCGGCGGCAGCAGCATCAATTTGTCTTCACAGGCTGCTGGATGTCTAATTCACACCTGCGATTCACCTGCGAAATCTGCGATCAATCGAGCATCGACTGTGGCGTCTCCCCCATCGACAGCTCCGGGCCCGCTCCTCTTCCTACCCCCACCCCCCACCTCATCTGGGGCGCCACGGTGGCGAGATGTTAACTACCTCGCCTGGTATGCAGGAGGTCGTGGGTTCAATCCCGAGCCTGACGCCTGCTGCTGTATATTTGGAGTGTGCACGTGTCTCCCCGTGGTCGCGTGGATTTTTCTCCGGGTCCTCCGGTTTTCCCCTCCACATTTAGAAACATGCGTTTAGAAGTATTTGCTATAAATGTCCGCATGATGATGAGCCACTTCGTTAAGCTCTCATTTGTGATAACCTGGTCGCTTCTGAAAAGAGCTGTATACAGTAGCTCAGTGGGCCTTATACCTTGTAACATTAAACAAGTATAACCCGTAAAAACAAAGTTTTTCACTATAAATCCTTTATATGCGTGGCGGCTAGAGTCCTCTCGTCCTCTGGCTTGAGATGGCTGCCACCTATGGGTCAGATGATTGCATGGCACCATTAAGCAATTGGTAATTAAATATAATATTTTTGTCCTAAAAAGTGTAAAAATTTTTAAAAAAATTTTCACGAACATTAAATGTCACGCACAACGAGTCTGTGTGGAAAATGTCAGCTCGATTGGATCACGGGAAGTGGGTTAAAAAACGACCGAAAGATTTGCACGGTCGTAAGCAAGCAAGCAAGCGCGCAAGTGAACTTAATATAAAGGATTTTAAAAAAAACATAGGTTGGTTTTAGTTTAGTTTTAGTTTGCTCCACCGGCACTAGCCCTGCCACCCCTTTGTTCCGCTGTGATACCAAGTCCCGGACACGTTTCTCAGCCAGCACCTCGGGTCGATTATCAAAACGGCGCCAGTTTACAGGAACAGATTTCGCCACAGTCTCGGTTATAAATCAATTCCTGCTGCCACCCGCCCTAACACAGATGACGCCGATTCCCCAGAACGCACGAGTCAAGCCGTGTTGCCAAGGCTATGACACAGCCGATACAAAATGCCATGCTCCCACCTTGTCAACGCTGTGCTCAGTGAGTGTGCAGGCGGTGCAACTGCACTGGCATCACGGGTCGGAGAGGGCAAGGCACTGGGCTATGGGTAAGAGATAGGAGGGCTGGAAGGTGGGTGGGGAATTTTACTAATTGTACCAGGGCCATGCCACCTGGCTAGGTTTTACCCAGACAGGTGGCAATTCATAGGAGGCACCAGGATGTGTTTAGATGAGGAGAGGTAAAAGGAGAGGGAGGAGTGGAGGGAGGTGGTGGACGAGGAGGGGGAGGACGAGGAGGGGGAGGACGAGGAGGACGAGGCTCCACAAAACACGCGCGTGATGATGTAGAAAATACAAGCTTATCGCCTGCCACACCACACCCCGCAAAACAAAAATAATTATAACCAGAGGCAAAACGATGCGTGGCAAATTAAATTCTGTGAAATGTGCTTGTTTGATTTAGTAATTGTAGAAATTTTGTTAGAAGAAGAAGAAGAGAAGAAAAAAATAATAATCGGTATTACATGTTGCATAATGAAGTTAATTAAAACATCAATAACGAGCCGGAGCTCCAAGGTTGTTCGCGGGCCCATCCGAGGGCCGCTCGTGTTCAGCTGCCTGAGAGAGGCCCCTTGGATCCTGGGCGGTGGCCCAAAAGTCAGGACACATAGGGTTATTTAATTTATTAGGCAATGTTAGTCTATGGGCAATGTTAGTCTATGGGTAATGTTAATTTATGGGCAATGTTAGTCTCTATGGGCATTGTTAGTTTATGGGTAATGTTAGTATATGGGCAATGTTAGTCTATGGGAAATGTTAGTCTATGGGCAATGTTAGTCTATGGGCAATGTTAGTCTATGGGCAATGTTAGTCTATGGTCAATGTGAGTCTATGGGCAATGTTAGTCTATGGGCAATGTTAGTCTATGGGCAATGTTAGTCTATGGGCAATGTTAGTCTATGGGCAATGCTAGTCTATGGGCAATGTTAGTCTAAGGGCAATGTTAGTCTATGGGCAATGTTAGTCCATGGGCAATGTTAGTCTATGGGCAATGTTAGTCTATGGGCAATGTTAGTCTATGGGCAGTGTTAGTCTATGGGCAATGTTAGTCTATGGGCAATGTTAGTCTATGGGCAATGTTAGTCTATGGGCAATGTTAGTCTATGGGCAATGTTAGTCTATGGGTAATGTTAGTCTATGGGCAGTGTTAGTCTATGGGCAATGTTAGTCTATGGGCAATGTTAGTCTATGGGCAATGTTAGTCTATGGGCAATGTTAGTCTATGGGCAATGCTAGTCTATGGGCAATGTTAGTCTATGGGCAATGTTAGTCTATGGGCAATGTCAGTCTATGGGCAATGTTAGTCTGGGCAATGTCAGTCTATGGGCAATGTTAGTCTATGGGCAATGTTAGTCTATGGGCAATGTTAGTCTATGGGCAATGTTAGTCTATGGGCAATGTTAGTCTATGGGCAATGTTAGTCTTGGTGAAAGTGGTGGCGCTGTGTCCTCGCAATCCCGGTGCAACTTCGCTCACAAACTCAATCTACGTAAACAATGGAACCCCTGGTCCTCGTACAACTTCTCCGCCACGGCTCCTCTGCCCACAGTATTCAACACAAGACCGAGTGACGTTATGTTATATGTGCTGTAACCTTATCTTTTAAACCAAGTGCCAGCTCACAGTGATTAATTGATGCGATGGTATTTAAAACAAATTACCGCACACATCCCGCGCCATAACGCCGAACGCTTTGATCAATCAGCTGTTAAATCTCCGCTCCATCCTCCCCCTCTCCCCCCTCCCCTCCCCCCACCACCGCCCCCCCTCCCGCCCCCCACCAGGATCTTCCGTCCGCTGGGTAATTGGACGGAGCTTTTTCTCTCTCGATCTCTCTCGAAGAGAAACTCGCTGACACTCAAATTCCTCCCCGCGGTGGACACGCTGGAGTGCGTTTCTAATGAATTATTATTATTATAATGGGGCACATTCGCGTCTTTCTCTGGCGTACCTGGCGTTAAAGCTGTTCACCCTGCGTGACTGGGAGTGGGGGGGGGGGTGGGAGTGGGGGGGGGGCACGGTGGGGTGGGGGGGGCACGGGGGTGGGTGGGAGGGGACGACGCCGGAGCAAGCCGCACTCCCTCCCTAGATGTGAGACGCTCTGCCCGGTGGCTGGCGATGCTGTGAGCATCGCTAGAGGCAAACGAGAAGCGAAAAGATAAAACTCGGTTTGGGGTGGGGGTTTAGGGGGGGGGGGCACTGTGTTACTGGGCACAGGAGCCGGACACGAGCCCGACCCCTAACCCCCCTAACACGAGAACCAAACAGCGCCTAGCCCGGTCCTATAGCACTCGTCCACCACACCTTCGACCTACCACCAAGCTCACAGGCCCACCACACCCGAGACCTACCACACGAACCGTCCAGAAACTAGTCAAAACTCGAACAACGATTTCCGTCACGTTCCTAGCCATAGCCTTTGCCCTAACACTATCAAACAATACCCCAGATTAATCCCTCACCGCATTAGCCAATTTAACCCTAACCCACACTCGCCCACCAGACCTTAGCCATGCGTCTAACCGTACGAGCCAAACAATACCCCGACCCTACCGCTAACCAGAGGTGGGACAAAGTCATTGTTATGCAAGTCCAAGTCGAGTCGCAAGTCATCAAATTCATGACTCGAGTCTGACTCGAGTCCAAGTCACATGACTCGAGTCCACATCTCAGAGGTGGGACAAAGTCATTGTTATGCAAGTCCAAGTCGAGTCGCAAGTCATCAAATTCATGACTCGAGTCTGACTCGAGTCCAAGTCACATGACTCGAGTCCACACCTCTGCCGCTAACTACACTCGCCAAACAGACCCAGCCCTACCGCTAAACCAAAACTAGCCCACCATAGACCCCATTGTGTCAAGGCCACGACGCAGTCCACACGCAAAGCCACCCTCGTGCGTTTCGCGCGTCGAAATTGAAGGTAAACAGCAAGGTGCCCATCACCTCCTACCCGGGACAGCCTTTCTGAAACCTGGCACAGTCATTTGCCAGACTGCTCGCGAGCTCTATGGATGAGACGGGGTGTGACGGGGGCCCACTGTCTGTGCGTGTGCGCGGAGTGGCGTTGCGGTGGTTAGCGCCCTACGGTACGAACCCGGCCACGATCACGGCCACCAATACGAGTGACGATTATTTGAACCGTTCATGCCCACTCACCCCTAGGTCGAATCGGCTTCAAAATGAGTACACGGTGCGGTGTGTAGTAAACATCGCCACCGGAGAGACAAAGGCGACCGGGCGTGCTGCTGGCCACCCAACCCCCTTGTGCGCCGTGCCGGTCCTTTATAGGTGCTACTCGCGAACCGCACTTGCCCCCACAGTCTATTAATACTACACGGGGGATCTTTGTCTTTGGGCCGGATGGGGGTGGCTGGATGCGGGGGAATGGTGAGTGGGGGGAATGGTGGGGGGGGATGGTGAGTGGGGGGGATGGTGGGTGTGGGGGAGATGATGTGGGTGGGAATGGTGGTTGGGGAGGAATGGTTGGTGGGGGGAATGGTGGGTGGGGGGGGAATAGTGAGTGGGGGGGAATGGTGGGTGGGGGGGAATGGTGAGTGGGAGGGGGGATGTGGGTGGGAATGGTGGGTGGGGGAATGGTGGGTGGGGGGAGAGGAATGGAGGGGGGGGTAATGGCGGTGGGGGGGTGGGAATGATGGGGAGGAATGATGGGGGGGGGGGAGAGGAATGATCGGGGGGGGGGGAGAGGAATGGTGGTGGGGGGGGGTGGGGGAATGGTTGGGGATGGTGGTGGGATGGTGGTGGGTGGTGGTTTATGAACCCAGATGCGTCGCCGGCGGCTCGCTCTGCGTAGGACCGTCGCTCAGCTCCACGGGGCGCCGAGTTGTGGGGACTTCCAGGAGGCGATGATCTCACTCCCTCTGCGGGGCACGCTTCGCAACAATCACCGCAACCATCCAAAGGCAGAGCGCGGCTTGTTGATGGCCACTTGACGTTTTGGGCCTTTGGGCCCTGTGTGCTCAGTGACCGTGTTACAAGAAAACAAATTAACTCCGTGCTCCACCAAGGCGCAGGGCAGCCCTCATCCCCGTCGACAATGTACCGGTGGTGCATTGTCCACGTTCATGTGGCAGGGCCCAGTCTTCTCCAAAACGAGAGTTACCGGTCGCCACCGAGTGGCGGCGGTAACAATCGGCGCGCCGTTCAACGCGCGTACACCACGTGACAATGTCATGTTTGGCCGTGCCGGGTGGTTGAAAGGCCTCAACGACACAAATATGGAAACGAGATCATTCACCACGTGGTGGCCTAAGTCAAATAAACGATAATCAATCGGGGGGGAGGGAGAAGTGCTGCTTTATTACTGGAAGAAAGTGAAATAGCTTAGGAGGATTACACATGGCAGGAATTTGCCCCACACTGCAAAAACGTAGAGACTTGGCAGGACCATTCTGAAAAAAGATTCATGAGAATCTCCCGAGTCACGAGTGAGCTGTTCACGGGTAAAGCAAGCTCGTAATAGTCAAGTCAACATTGGTTTCCCTTCTAAAATATGTGGCACCATTTCTGGCACAAATCTGCCGCCCAAAGCGCTATCTCAGTCGTACTCACGAACATCTACACACACACACAAGAGAGATCTAAATTATTTACACTTGTCTATAACATAAAATAAAAGCAAGTGTTGGCTGTGAGTTAACAACAACAACAACAAAGACAACAATAAAACAATTTGACAGAACAGTGAAAAGTTTGGGCTTTAAGAACCACGGCCTGCCACTTGGCACCAAGCCGAATCGGCAGAGGGCCCCTTTCTGCAGCTGAGAGCCGCTTGATTATGGATGCCCCGGGGTGTGAGCGACACATATTTTCGTGGCAAGTCAGCGGTGGCTCTCGAGACCCGGATACGGGCGTGAATTAATAATGCAAGAAGCACATATGTTCACTCGTGGGCAAGGCTGATGCGTCTATCTATCAAGCATCACTCGTCGGGCGGCTGTTTGTGCTGTTGTAACTTTGTTTAAACTATACTCGTTGGGTCTTTCGGTAAAGCCACGTAAATAGAAAAATAAGAAAATTATTTTAAAAAATCACGACGTTTCGATCGCAACACGAGCAATCGTCTGCAGGTGAAAAAATACAGCAGGCGGACTGCTGAGGCAGGAAGAAATGTAGCGATTGAGCTACTGCAGCCAGAGGTTATATACGTTTGAGATGGGTACAAGCCAAGGGTAAGTGGGCGGGGCTAGAGATGGAATGTGCAAGTAAATGTAGGATCGCAGAGCTGGGAATACCTCGGCTAATCGTGTCTGCAAAGAGTATGAATTCATGCAGTCACGAAAGCTTTAAGTCAATATTTAACCGCCTCTACGCGGAGGGTTTCCACACAATCATGAGATCTTTTAACAGACTCCCAGACAAGAAGGCTCATCTGATCGAGTCGCTCACTTCTCTGAAGAGATGCCGCGACACCAAGGTAATACCGATCGCCTTCATTTGTGTTTGCATTCTGACCACAAATATTGTGGTGAATGCAGACGTGATTAGCCGAGGCATACCCAGCTCTGCGATCCTACATTTACTTGCAAAGTCCATCTCTAGCCCCGCCCACTTACCCTTGGGTTGTACCCATCTTAAACTTATATAACCTTTGGCTGCAGTAGCTCTCTCGCTACATTTCTTCCTGCCTCAGCTGTCCGCCTGCTGCATTGTTTCACCTGAAGACGACTACTTGTGTTGCGATCGAAACGTCGTGATTTTTTAAAATCATTGTATTATTTTTCTACCTACGTGACTTTTCCGAAAGACCCAGAGAGCATGAACTCCTGCAGTCACGAAAGCTTTCAGTCAACATTTAGTTTAAACTATTTTCGAGGGAGGGGGAAACCCCCCCCCCCCCATCTTTCTGCAATGATTCAGGGCTTCTTTGATGACAGTTTATGCAATGAATTTTACAATGCGCTGCGGATTTTCATTTCACACTGCCTGATGATAATTCATTCACACCACCTGAGCAATCGTTCACACCGCCTGGAAATGAATTCACACGGCATGAGAATTCATTCATTCATTCATACTACCTCATCCATTCTGCACACAACATCAAATCCATGAACGCACGCGTGCCCGTTACGCGACACATCCATTCCACGCGTGCACGAGCAACCCGAGTGAATTCCTGATCTTGTGGGTTCAGAGTTCCACGCCGCGATCGCCAGCGCATTTGGATAAATGCAAACACTGCGTAAGTTATAATAATAATAGTTCAATTTATAACCCGCACAAATTTGCGGACGTAATGGCCGCAACTCGGAGGCGCGGAGCCGAGCTCAGAGTCGCTCGAAAGCACGTGGTTGTAGAGGTGAGTTTTTAAGTGTCTCTTGAACGAGGCGATTGAGGTGATGCTGCGAATGTGCAGAGGGATGACTGATGGGGCTGCCACCGAGAAGCGGCGCATAGACATGACCATCCTGGATCTTGGTATCAAGAGGAGGTCGTGAGTCGCGCTGCGCAGGCATCTGCCGTGTGCTGAGCTGCAAGTTGTCAATAATGAAGAGAGGTACGGCGGGCAGGCGGATATGAAGGCATTGTGGCAGAGGCAGGCGATCTTGTATGTGATCCTGCTGGCGATGGGTAGCCAGTTGAGAGCGCGGAGACAGGCTAGAAGTGTCTGTACACTCGTCGTTGCGTGTGTTCTCGTGGGGAACACAGCCGGTGCATCTGCCAGTCATCTCAGTCAGTCAAACCATGGCCCCCCCTGGGTCTGTCCCGTGACCTCCTCCTGCTAGAAGGGTGCCTTCGATGCTTCACGTGGCCTCAAGGTGCACCCAGCTTGGCACAAGTCGGAACACCCTCCTACAACACGAACTTTGAAAACTCAATGAGGATTTTCCTAGCGGCAAAAAACACGGGGTTATTAAAAATGCAGAACGCGAAGTTGGTGATAGAGGATGGGAGGGTGGGCAGAAGCCATAATACCAACTCCCTTGCTGGGCAATTTTCCAGCTGACTGGACTTGGGGCTGGATTTATGAGTGGGATGACTGCTATCACTGGCAGATGCATTATTCATGACCTGGTAAATAACTGTAATTTTGTATCACACTTTAATGGGGGGTTGGGGGGACTTAATCCATTCATGTGGTGAGATTTTTATGGTGAGATGTTAACTACCTCGCCTGGTATACAGGAGGTCGTGGGTTGGATCCAGACCCTGCATATTTGGAGTTTGCGTGTCTCTCTCTCTCCCCGTGGTCGCGTGGATTTTTCTCCGGGTCCTCAGGTTTGTTTTCCCTTCACATCTAGAATCAACATCACCACGCGTTGTAGAGTGTTGGGCTGCTACACATCGCCACTCGATGATGAAAAGCCCACTTCGTTGAGCTATCATTTGTGATCGCCAGGTCGCTTCTGAAAAAAGGAGCTGTTTAAGCTGAGTGTGGCCTTACCTGGTAAAAATATAAATAGTTTTAAGAGTTTCTAGTTTTCTGTGGCAGTGAGCCATGAATGTAGATCACCCCCTCTCCATCTGCCCGGGGGATCTAGAGGGCGGGGGAGGGCTTGGGGGGGGTCACTGAATGTGCCAAGAGACGAAGATTCAATATCCACTTGTACAGAATTTGCTCTTCGCGAACAACATCTATCTATATAGAAAATAAAAATCAACGAGGGGACACTGGGCGGCGAGTGGTTGTTTTGGTTGTGTTGTGGTTGTTAGACGCCTCGTGGGTTTTTGATCGCGTCGCAAAAAACTAAAAAGCTACGGCTCGACAAGAGGCGAAGTTCACGCGGGGAGCGATGTCAGAAAGAACCCCAACGCATTCACCCGGTCAGAATGACTCTCCATTACAACGCCACGTATGAATAAATAAGCAGACGGATAAATAAATAAATAAATAGATAAATAGATACGACCCATTTAAATGTAAGTTCAAGTTCATTTATTAGGTATAGCCCTGTGAGCCATTCGGCTCTTGAATTGGGTGCAACCGCAACAGACAAAAAACAAAAACATGAACAAAAAGCATCTTAAAGTGAATATGTGACTAAGTGCAAACAGAAAATCCAAGAAAAGACAGCAAAATATTGCAGAAAAAAAATCACCGTACACCAACGCTGTGTGCAAAAATCCCAGTGGGATGCAAGTCAAACAACCAACAACAACCACAAGACAACTTAGATTAAGGCCATCAGTCTAACTCTGTACTACAACAAACAAACATGGCCAAACCAATACACTTTTCGAAATCACCAAAATAAAGCCATGAAAGCAATGAAACAGTGATCATAGGAACTGTGACGGAATTTTCACAATAAATGGCATAAACAACATGTACCACCAAAACCCTGCAGCCATAGCTGGCTGCATGAGTCACTCCACAACAGCAGGAGCATCAATCGGAGTATTAACAGTCTTATGGCCAGCAAATAACTACATCCGGGTCGGTGGTCAGAATTTTTTGTTTGTAATTGACTCAACTATCCGGCACACCACATCAAGTATACCTCTCGACTCCGGCTGGGGCTGCTAAGTCCGCGTCTCTGCCAGCTCCGTGCCATGTATTCCAGCGTGCCCCGAATCACATTTCGGCGATAAATTAAGCGGCGCTCGCTTCACTTAACCCGCGACCCCTTCCCCCACTTACGAGGTCGTTTGAGAGTCGCGCTTCTTCGCTCCGTGTAGCCACTTTTGGCTTGTCGCAAAGCCGAGATTATCTCTTTGTTTAATTCGTCGTTTGCCGTACCGGAGCTCGAACCATGAAACGTGTGAATTCTGACCGCGCCGCCGCGTGAGTTGGCAGATCACCAGAGGGTGGTGGTGGGTGGGGTGGGGGAGGCTTTGGGACCACGTTGCGTATGCTGTGCCGTAGAGCGATGGGGGAGATCGTTTGAACGTTTAGCCCCCTAATCTCGAGTCTGCCCTTCCTGGGGAATATGTTCATTTCGCGGATAAGTTTTTTTTTATTTCTCAACTTTTTGTCTTTACTTAAAGCCAGACAAGGGAGGCCGGTGGGCGTCTCGACGGGTCGAGTTGGCACCGTCGGATATCGTGGTCATTCATCGTGAGTGACCACCCATGATTATTTAACAGAGTTAAACGAAACTATTTTTGGGATTTTTTTTATGTTAACAGATAAGGCCCACCGAGCGATACAGCTATTTCTCAGAAGGGACCTGACCACAAATAATAGTTCAACAAAGTTGCTTATCGCACGTAAACTTATCGCAGCCAAATATTCTAAACGCACGTTGATTTTAAATGTGGATGGGATAAACCCGGAGCACCCGGAGAGAAATCCACGCGACCACGAGGAGAAAGAGACACGCAAACTCCAAATATACAGCAGCAGCAGGAGCCAGGGTCGGGATCGAACCCACAACCTCCTCTACACCAGTCGAGGTAGTTAACATCTCCTAGCCACCGTGATGATGATGAGAGAGAGAGAGACACGCAAACTCCAAATATACAGCAGCAGCAGGAGCCAGGGTCGGGATCGAACCCACAACCTCCTCTACACCAGTCGAGGTAGTTAACATCTCCTAGCCATCGTGATGATGATGAGAGAGAGAGAGACACGCAAACTCCAAATATACAGCAGCAGGCGTCAGGATCGGGGTCGAACCCACGACCTCCTGTATACCAGGCGATGTAGTTAACGCCGGGTAGCGAATCTCTTTGTGACATCTGTGTGAAAAAAAAACCAAGGAAGCTGTGTAGCTCATCGGATTCGGATCCTATGGACGGCGCTGTCGAACGACCACGGGGGAAGGTGACGGGGTTTTTGCGGCTGCTGTGTTGTGTGCGTTTGTGTGCGTTTGTGTGATGCACCGACCCTCGCTGCCTCTGCACGTGCTGGATTAGAGGCCTCGTGGAGGTAGCGCAGCCTGCACCAGATGCCGGGGGCGAGCGATCCGCGACGAGAACAGCGATTCATTAACAGGCGGCAGTGAATTTTCGATTTAAAGCTTTCGTGACTGCAGGGATTCATCTTCTTGGTTCTTTCGGTAAAGTCACGCAGAAGGGAAGTAATAAAATAATAAAAATAAAACATAATAAAATAATTCTCCAAGACGATGAATCCCTGCCTGAAGAGACCGCTGGGGCAAGTGCCGTTAGCGAGTGGCACCTCTGAAGGAGGTACGCAAGGCACACCTGCGAAGGGGTCACGTGGCCAACACCGCGCCCGGCCGCCTTTGTCTCCACAGTGCTGATGTTTATTGCACACCGCACCGGGTGCTCATGTTTACGGCTGAGTCGACCTCGGGAAGGGGCCTAGGACCGGTTCAGACATTCGTCACGTGGTGTTTGTGGCTGTGAGCGGGGAATCGAACTGGGAGAGCCCGGTTTGTAGCACAGTGCGCTAACCACTGCTCCACCGCTCCGCCTATCACCTTCGCGCCTGTGTTTGCTCACACCCCCCCCCCCGCTGCCTCATCCAACGCGCACAGCCCACGCCTCTCGCCACACCACCACGGCGCATTAATTTCATCACTTGACTGATTTATTCGCTTGAAAAATTAATGGCTTCGTTATATTTATAACGAACGGAGTGAAAAGTGTCGGTGTTTTACCGAGAGAGGCGCGCTCTCTGGCGTGCACTGGGGGGGAGTGAGGGAGGTGGGGGGTGAGTGAGGGAGGTGGGTGGGTGGTGTAATGATCATGAAGAGCAAGAGCTGCGTGGTGTCTCAGATGCCGCTCGGTAATGAACACAAATTCTGCTCCGTTCTCGCACACCTGGCAGCAACGCAGCGTGGGGTGCTCCCTCCCTCTCCCTCTTTCTCGCTAGCAAGCTCGCTCTCTCTCTTTTTACATGGTCAGAGGAAACAAGATGATGCTCAATGCAGTCGGCACTTTGCATCGTTCATCATTTCGGTTTTTTTCTTCAATTCTTTACTTTATGTGCCCCCCCCCCGCTGTTTAAATGAAAAATTTCACGAAATATTTCAAGCTCTGCTCCTTCATCTTACCCATTCCCTCTGCCAGGGAGGATCTACCCCACCAGTACTTACGCTGCCAGCGGCTCGAACCAATGTTCCGCCTTTTGGGGACATCTTCAGGAAACTGGGGGTGCCCTTCTACAACAGCAGCTTCGTACCTGGCTGACAAGCGCCATGACCTCGCCAACTTCGCCTGTGCTCAGGCGAAGATTGCGGTGTACAGAACGAGGAAAAAGATGCTGCAAGGTGACACTGATGGCTGCTCTGTGCTTCCAGTGTTCAGGGGCCTGCTGAAGGCGCGGCTCCGGCTGGAGCACGCGTACCACACACATGTCGGTGATGTGCAGCGCGTCTTCTTCGAACGCTGGGGAGCCGGACAAGCCCCTCTCTGCACCAGCGTGGACGGCACCCTCGTGGTGTTCACCTTCTGAAGCGCTCGCTCGTCGCCTTGGCGTGCGCGATGACTACCACCACCACGTGACTTTTATTTGTGTTGTGCGCGGTGCATTTAGCGCCACAGCGTGTGGATTTATAGCGTTTGTGTTATTTGTTTGCTGGTGACTTTGTGTATTTCATATCGGAATCGCCTCCAGTGCTGTTGCTGCTGGCGGCAATAAAAGTTGTTTAAAAGTCAAAAGTCTCCCGCTCCCTCTCTCGCTCGCTCTCCCTCTCTTCTTTTTACGATCAGAGGAAACAAGAAGATGCTCGGTTTAGTCGGCACTTCGCTTTGTTCATCATTTTTTTCATTGCTTTGCTTTATGTGCTCTCCCCCCCCCCCCCTGTTTAATGAAAGATTTCACGTGTTTTACCATTGTGCAACAAAATCAATCTGTGCTACTTTCTTCGTCGACGCAAATATCAACACGAACAAGCGCGCTCAGCTCCTCCTCCTTCTTACCCCTTCCCCATCTCTCTCGACCCCCTCTCTCTCTACCCCCTCTCTCTCTACCCCCTCTCTCTCGACCCCCTCTCTCTCTACCCCCTCTCTCTCTAACCGCTCTACCCCCTCTCTCTCTACCCCCCCCTCTCTCTCTAACCCCTCTACCCCCTCTCTCTCTACCCCCTCTCTCTCGACCCCCTCTCTCTCTACCCCCTCTCTCTACCCCCTCTCTCTCTACCCCCTCTCTCTACCCCCTCTCTCTCTACCCCCTCTCTCTCGACCCCCTCTCTCTCTCTCTACCCCCCTCTCCCTACTCTCACTCTCTCTCTATGTTCCCCCTGTTGTCTATGTCATTTTTAAAATATAAAACTTTGTTGATCTACGACAAGTGCTGCATCTGCATCCAGCACTCCTCACAGTCCTACGGCCTCTGACGGTAGCTCGTGTCTCCACGCAGAGCTCCCCGTCTTCTGCCACCGAGCACACGGCCTCCTCCATCGCCCACTGCTCCTTGAAGGCCGCCACGGCGTGGGTCAGCCGTGCATGCCGAAACTCCAGCCACACACCCTGGCACTGACCAGAGCGCGGAAGATGCCCAGGCTGCTGGCCGGACATTTCCCCTCCACGACCACCTTCCTCGCCCTGTGTATGGCGAGCTTGGCGTAGCCGACGAGCACGTTGACCAGCCCCTGAAGATGTTTGGATCCATCGCCCTTCGGGTGTCCAAAGATGAGGACCGTCGGGGAGAAGTGGAGGCTGAACCTTAAGAGGATGTTTCTAAGGACCTTGAACAGCGAGTCCAGGCTCTTGCACTCCACGTATTGGTGCGCCACTGTCTCCACTTTACCGCAGAACCGGCACTCCGGGCACGTGTCGGTGAAGCGCGCCAGGGAGGCGTTGGTGGTGACGGTGCCGTGGGCGATGCTCCAGCTGAGGTCACCGATGCGGTTGTACGTCGGGCTGGAGTAGAGTTGCCTCCAGAGAGGCCTCTCCGGAGACACGCAGGGCAGCAGGGCTCTCCTCCAGGCGTGGTCTATGTGGCTCCTCAGGGTGCCCTGTTGGTGAAACAAGACCATGTAGGAGTAGTTAGTGCACTGCACTCTGGACCCATCCATGCAACGACCCGAGTTTGAATCCGGGCCACGGCTAACGTCAGCCAACGTAAATAAAACCCAGGTCGCTGGTGCAGTTGCACCGCCTGCGCTCTTGATAAGCTACGCCGCTTCCGGTTGCTGAGATGTCCTGGTCTGTTGCGACGTGCCTCCGATGAGCACGGTTGGCCACGTACGGTGTGAAATGAATTCAACATACACACACATACATGCACTCCGCATCAATTAATAATGAACAGATTGTATTTGGTGACGCTGCTGCTGCGTTTGGCAGTGGTGTACAAAGCACAATTAGCAAAAAATACCATTTACACATCCATCACTGTGTACGACGCTAAAAGTATTATTACAAATAAATATATAACATGTGACGTTTCGAGCAATGGCCCTTCTTAATAGCACATCAATCAAAGCCATTGTGCTATGAATAAAGAACATTGACAGAATCGTAGCATCATATAAATATATATTTCTTTAAGGCAAGACACAGTGTTAATAAGTTTTCACTATACACATTAATCGATCACTTTGACTTTGTAAATGTCTGTTTTTTTTAACCTGCTGCATCGTCTCGCTTTTGTGCTCCGCTGCACAAATGACGAGTTACTTCAAACGTTCCTCGGCTGCGCTTCGCTCAGCGTGAGCCTGACGCCGAGCTTACTATCGTTGCCACTTTACCGTCTGTACCGCGAATGACGCACCAATGCTGTCAGCTCTCACGAGGAATAATTACGTTCAGAAGAGCGACCGACACCACCCGTGGCACACACCACGGCGAGCGGACTAGAGGGAGCGAGAGAGTTGCGAGGATGTGGATGCACGGGGAAAATTAAAGAGGAACGGAGAAACGGGTGCGCAGGGATCAGGAAAGATGATTGGGAGGAAGAGGAAACATCAGGGCCTCGATGCTGATTAAAACTTTTTTTATTCTACCAGGTTAAGCGACCTGGCTACAGATGATAACTCAACGAAGTGGCTTATCATGTGTACATTTACAGCAGCCAAACGCTCTAATTCCGTGATGTTGATTCTAAATGTGGAGGGGAAAATCCGGCAAAAAAATCCACGCGATCACGGGCAGAACATGCAAACTCCAATATACAGGTGTCAGGGTTGGGATCGAACCCATGACCTGCCGTATACCAGGCGAGGCAGTTGACATCCCTCCACCACGGCACCTCAGTGCACGGAGCAGCGTCTGTTTTCACAGTGGGCGTCGGCGGGGAAAGGGGCGTGATTCAGAGTGGGGATGGTCACATAGAAGTCACGTGATTCACGGGAGTCTTCAGCTGATTTCGGTGTTGCAAAGTTCTAATCTAACGAATAGCTGATTACCTACGATTGCAATTAGGTTCATCTTCTTGGTTCTTTCGGTAAAGTCACGTAGAATGGAAATAACAAAATAATACAAATAAAACATAATAAAATAATTATCACGACGTTTCGGCCACAACGCAAGCAGCCGTCCTCAGGTGGAGAACAGGTCTGTCGAGAAGACAGAGTCTGAATGACTTCTCGACAGACCTGTTCTCCACCTGAGGACGGCTGCTTGCGTTGTGGCCGAAACGTCGTGAGAATTATTTTATAATGTTTTATTTTTATTATTTTGTTATTTCCATTCTACGTGACTTTATCGAAAGAACCAAGAAGATGAATCCCTGCAGCCACGAAAGCTTTAAATCTAAATGCAATTAGGTTGTTCGGTCATGCATATGAAGTAATGCCAACACACATTGTAGCTTTATCAAGAGCCTTTATTTGGACGCAATTCTATTTGTAGGCCCGGGCTTAGCTGTTGAGGCTTGAACTTCGTCTTCTCTCCTAACCACCCTCTCTCCTTGCACTGTCCCCTTTCATATCCTCCGAGCCCCCTTTCTGGAAGCTTCCCTGACCCCACTCCCTTCAGCCAATCCTCGTCCTCCTCCTCCAACGGTTGTCAACCGTCGTTTCCCGCCTTTTACGTTTGAATCTCTCCTCCAATCCCTTTGAATCTCTTATCCTAACCAACCGTCTTTGAGGCCTCTCCGCACCAATCAGAGGCCTTGATTTGCTTATTGACTGTCCGTTCACACGTGCGCTCACGTGGGGTAAGCGGTCTGTATATATATGAATATACTTTGTATGGAAACAAAGTATATACATGTATAAAACAACAGCAACGATAATCACGATATTACGATATCTTTGCCGGACGATACGATTACCGTGGGTGTACCATCGATTGCAGCATCGCCAAATGGCTATGAAGCAGGGCCATTGCCCGAAACGTCGCGTATTAAATACGTTTTACTTGTAAGGCCACGGTGTTTTGTGACGAATGTGTCGAGGTTTTTGCTATTGTTTGTGCGACTGACAACAGGCGCAGAATGTGAGCCATCTGGGAAGAGATTGCAATCGATTTGGACAACATCGTGATGGATGGATACACACATATTTAAGTTATTGATTTATTACATTCATTTATGCGGGAAAGCGTAACCGAGTCTCATGTCTCCCTTTTAGGAGGGTCCTGCCAAGTTTCATTTGCAGTAATGATGTAGATATTCAAATTGTGTTAATTTGCGATTCGTTACTTTTTCTCTCTCTCTCTCCAAATTTTGACGGAGTTGGGGGGGGAGGGCGTGCGATGGCCGTTGTTGTTGTTTCACTGCCGAGGCTCTGAGCCGTTGATATCGTGAGCGATTTTTGCTATAAAAATCGCTCTTCCTTCTGTGCCATCTCCATGGCGGATCAAACGAGGGGTTGAGAGAGGGGTAGGTCCCGGTAATACCCCGGTATACGTCGGGGGAGGCGTTCCTGAACGGTACGACGACGAATATTGAAACGACGTAAAATGAAGACGGTTTAGAGGGTAATGCCCCAACTTTTGGCGTGTGGGATGCTTTTTCAAATTCGGATTTTTTTGAAAAATCTCAACGGCGGCACGGGGCGACTCTCCTCTTGCAGAACGACGTCAGAGGTTCTTTAACCACAATACAGTTATTTTGTTGGGTTCGATCGCGTATATATATGTTGGTCGCGAAATGGATCTCTAAAGTCCGCCGCAAGCGAAGCGGATGGAGAGTGAGCATCTTTGGCGATGATGTTTAAAAGATCACCGCAGTAGACACGCGGGTTAGACAGATTTCTATTGCACTGCGACCGGTTGTGTGTTTGTGCTGGTGTCACCAACCCCCTTTCATATCCTCCGTGTTGTCTGTACCTGCATCGTCTTGTTGATAAAATACTTTTGAATGAAAAAAAATTACAAAAAAATTCAGGGGCAAACACCGCTGCTGTATTCGTAACCGTGGAACCCTTTTCAGCAGGTGTCGACCGTGGCAGGTCACGCGCACCGCCCAAAGGGAACAAACCCAGCGGGAAGAAAGGCAGCGCGCTCATGCATATTTTAAACGCGAATATTTCACCTCCAAAAAAACAAACAAAAAACATCACCTCCAGTCGGAGCATCTCGCCTAGCATTTGTTCCCAGGGTAGCACGCACAGCAAAGGACGCAGTGCCCCGTACCTCGATACCTAAAGCAGCTCCAGCCTCCCGTACATCACGTGATTCGTGTGACCACCCTCGCTCTGAATCCCAGTGCTACCCGCTGTGGAAATTGACGCTGCTCACTCCTACCACTCGCTCCTTCCTCCCTCCTCTCGTCCCTCCCCTCTCATTATCACCATCACCCTCTAATTATCATCATCAACCTCTCATCATCACCATCACCATGATCACCATCACCCTAATCACCATCACCCTCTCACTATCATTATCAACCTCTCATTATCAACATCACCCTAATCACCATCACCTTCTCATCATCATCACCCTAATCACCATCACCCGAATCAACATCATCATCATCATCATCACCCTATCTTCATCACCATCACCCTCTCATCATCATTACCCCCCCCCCCCCCGCCTCCCCCCCCCACATCTTGGCCCTGTCATTCCTTCCCCTCCTTCCTTTCCGGTGCTCCCTCTTCTTCTTCGTCTTCCTGCTGCTGTGATCTCGAGTCGAACCATCCTCGCCGTTCGTCTCGGGCACTCCCGTCCCGGCATTCCGTCCCGTTCCCTTCTCTATCATCCACTCATTGTGTCCTTCACTCTACTCCCCTTCCCACGGCCCGCCACCGATACGCAGCTTCATACAAACGGTTCAAAAGCGAATGCAGGACTAGAGACGAGCAATGCACCGGCAGTGTTCTTCATCGCAAGGACCGCGAGGCATTGGCGGCCCCTGGTGGGCTTCAGTGCGGCTCCTGACATGCGGCACTCCGACAATCACACAACAAGTGAGAGCAGCCCTCCCATCATCATCATCATCGTGCTGCTGTCAAACCCAACAATGGGTTCAAATGTGTGGCGGCCCCTTCACTCTGAGTGAAGAAACACTCTGTGAGCCTGACGCACGAGAAAGGAAGCAACACACACACACATCTTGAGCCAAGATAGTAGCAGCACCGACCTCACATTGCTCTCCGTAGCAATCATGTTAGCCAAGTCACGCCGTGTGTACTCACCGTAAAACACTGAGACCTGCCCCCCCCCATCCCCACTTCATCAATTGTTCTGAATTACGCTGAATGTTCTTACGAATTGGAATTTGATTAATTATGCGGGAACAGTCTTATAAATAATAAACGCGTAGAAATATAATGAAAAAAAAACTGAGTTAGAAAATGCCACACGCGCATGGGTTTACGTAACGGTGCCCAACACGTGTTTTGGAGTGGTCCCTCCCACTCAAACGCGTTGATTTTCCTCCGGGCGCTCCGGCTCCATCCCCACGCCTATAATCATTAGACACTCGTATTAATTGGCCGATGGCATATTAATATTAGGGGGGGCACAGAGCTCGGCTACATTGTTGCTAGCGCCGGGTTCTTGCCCGCGCGGCTGCTGCTGATGCTGCCGATCGTCTGTTGCTCCTTCGCCTCGCGTCTCTGAGCAGTGTTCCCAAGTTGACATCATTCTTGGATTCACATATTGAGGTTTCGTTCACATTGGATCATGCTTACGAGAGTTATTGTGCCGTCCTCCCCCCCTTCCCCATCTCCCCACCACCACTTCACCCCCCCCGGTTACAAACAGATGGACAGGGCTAATGCACAAACGCTTTCAACCCGAGTTGAAAAGCTTATATATATATACACACAAACAACAAAAAATTGGGATCAGAGATGTAACAAATCGTCCCCTGTGCAATGCCATACATATTCACGAGTGCCGGGCGGAGGGGGGGTCACGATGCCATGAACTCTTTGCCACCGCGGCCGGTGAAGATTCCACGCGCGACTCGGCACCGCTGGCAGAAATAATACCCATCAATCGATGAAGGCGCAACCCCGCAATTGCTTTGCTCACTCCACTGCTGGCGGAAGGGTCTCCGCTCGAGGGAGGGACCTCGCGAAAGCCGCTCTCGCTCTCTCTCTGATCGCGTTGGCCTGCTCTTCCACGAAGGGCATGCGTTGTGGAAGCGGTGGGTGGCGTCCACATTTTACCCCACCACCACCGCCACCGCACGCACCCCGATTTACGAGTCCCAGTTTAACGTCGTTTCGCTAAATACGTCGTCACGTGATTATCAACACCGCGACTCGATGTGCGTCGTATCAACCGCCACACTCACGTCGCTGACGGCATCGTCTGATCTTCCTCGCATCCGTCGCCTTCTCACCCTTCTATAAACTATAAAACTATATTCTTAGGTTTTTTTCGGTAATGTCACGTAGGTAACAAATTAAAATTAATAAAAGTAAAATAAAAATAAAATAAAAATCACGACGTTTCGGAGGCAACACAAGCTTCCGTCTTGATACAGCAAGCGTGCTGTGACGGTTCCACCTGAAGACGGAAGCTTGTGTTGCCTCCGAAACGTCGTGATTTTTATTTTATTTTTATTTTACTTTTATTAATTTTAATTTTTTACCTACGTGACTTTACCGAAAAAACCTACGAATATGAATACTTGCAGTCACGAAAGCTTCAAATCTAGAATTATAAAACTATAATTTTTCTTTTTTTTCTTTTGCCAGGTAAGGTCCGCTGAGCTACGTAGTTCTTTCTTGATTTGAAGTTTTCGTGACTGCAGGAATCCATACTCTTTGGTTCTTTCGGTAAAGTGCTTTCCCACCTGATGCTTTTCCACATGATGATGGACGCTTGTGTTGCGCCCGAAACGTCGTGATTTATTTTATTCTATACCTACGTGACTTTACTGAAAGAACCAAAGAGTACGGAGTTCTTTTTCACACGCGAACTGGCTCTCACAAGTGATAGCCCACACGAAGTGGCTTATTGCCACGTGGATATTTATAGCGGCCAAATCCTCTGAACTCCCGTGTTTGTTGATTCTAAATGTGGAGGGAAAAACCAGAGGACCCGGAGAAAAATCCACGCGACCACTGGGAGAGAGAGAGAGAACATGCAAACTCCAAATACACAGGCGTTAGGGTCAGGATAGAACCCACGACCTCCTGTGTACTAGGCGAGGTAGTTGACATATCGTCACCTGCCCTCTAAACCGCTTTCATTTTACGTCGTTTCAATATTCGTCGTCGTACCGTTCAGGAACGCATCCCCCCGACGTATACCGGGGTATTACCGGGACCTACCCCTCTCTCGTCCCCTCGTTTGATCCGCCATGGAGATGGCACAGAAGGAAGAGCGATTTTTAAGATTTTTAAGCAAAAATCGCTCACGATATCAACGGCTCAGAGCCTCGGCATTGAAACAACAACAACAACAATAACGGCTCTGCACGCCAATTCCCTCCGTATAAATAATAACGCTAAGCCGTTCAATAGCATGCACCGCTTTTCAGAATTCAACAAAGCCAGGCGTAGAGATGCAGTGTGTGTATGTGCGCGTGTGTGAGTGTGTGTGGGGAGCGGTAGTGTAGCGGTTAGCGCGCTGCGCTACGAACCTGGCGACCCGGGTTGAATTCCTGCTCACGGTCAACACCAGTGACGATTATCTGAACCGGTCCTGGGCCTCCCCTAGGTCGACTCAGCCTTAAATGAGTACCTGGTGCGATGTGTAAACATTGCCATTAGGGAAACAAAGGCGTCCGGGCGTGGTGTTGGCCACCCACCCCCTCTTGTGCCGTGCCGGTCTTTATAGGTGCTCGCTAACAGCACTTGTCCCTACAGTATATTAAGGCTATACGGGGGAACTTTGTCTTCTTATCGTTGTGAGTGTGTGTGAGTGCGTGGTGAGCGGTGGCACAGTGGTTAGCGTCTCCGCGCTACGAAATCGCGGACCCGGGGTGCGATTCCCGCTCACGGCCTTGGTCGACTTAGCCTTAAATGAGTACCTTGTGTGGTGTGTATACACATCGCCACTGGAGAGACAAAGGCGGCCGGACGTGGTGCTGGCCACCCACCTCCTCGTGTGCCGTGTCGACCTTCATAGGCGCCACTCGCTGACAGCACTTGCTCCAAAACAGTCTGTTATGGGGCTACGCGGGGGATCTTTGTCTTTTTTTTCCCCCTTCGTCACTTTCAAGCACATCAGCAGAATGCACTCGCGCGCGCTCCCGCACACGGAATGACAATTCGCTAATAAATACAAGAGGAGTGTATAAACAGATTTATAGAGATTTAGTTTCGTGTTGGTCTTCGTGGCCTTTTATATGTTTTACTCAGTGGGATGGGGTGGTGAGTTGGGGGGGGGGGGATGCGCTGGGCGAAGGAGTTTGCCGAACGCTCGCGACCATAGATTATACCATGTGTGGTGGTTGCCCTCTAATCCAGGCAGCAGCAGCAGCATCGAGGGTTGATAGATCACACTCGCACACACCAGTTGTGGTGAGACTCCTTACACCTTTCCGTTCCTCCCCGTGGGCGTTGAGGAGGTGCCATAGACTCAACACTGCACCTCCGATTAACACAGTTGGCTACGTACGGTGCGAAAGAAGTTCAACATACACACTGCCCATAGACGAACACTACCCACAGACTCAACACTACCCATAGACTCAACACTACCCATAGACTCAATACTACCCATAGACTAACACTACCCATAGACTCAACACTACCCATAGACTCAACACTACCCATAGACTCAACACTACCCACAGACTCAACACCACCCATAGACTAACACTACCCATAGACTCAACACCACCCATAGACTCAACACTACCCATAGACTCAACACTACCCACAGACTCAACACCACCCATAGACTAACACCAACCATAGACTCAACACTACCCATAGACTCAACACTGCCACCCATAGACTCAACATTGCACCTCCGATTAACACGGTTGGCTACGTGCGGTGCGAAAGAAGTTCAACACACAGTACAAACATACCCTGATTTGGCATTCAGGAGAAGGCGGGTCCAGAAAACTTCGGACTCATCTCCATCTGATTCCACCTGTACGGGGGATAGAGTGTTTCCCCCTCGCACGCTTGGGGGATTTTTTTTTCTTTCTCCGATCGCGTCGGTCTCCTCCCACGTATATAGCAAAACACTCATCATTAATTGGCCGATAACACCTTCGATATGTAGAGGACCGCAGAACTCGATCAATTGTTGGTCACGCCAGATCACCAGCCTGGCTACTGCTGCTGCTTCTGCTGCCTTCCCGCTCGTTGCGTGGATCCTCCCCCTGTCGCCTCTGAGTCGTCTTCTTGCTCTCTCTACGAGAGCGGAATACATATTGTGCTACGTTACAAGTATAATTTATTCGAGTTATTATAATTATTATTATCATCAGCATCATATACACACTCTCACGATCACGTGATGAATGCTTCCTCCGGCCTGCCACGTGCTCACGACTCGCCGTTACGATCACCGTCATCATCATCTTCCGTGAAAACTTTGCCCATGGACCCCACTTGAACTCAAGTATATTTTTTTATGCCACTCGGCGGCGGCAGACTTAGAGAGCCACGTGGAGTGTCAGATGCCATTCATTATAATGAAACGCACTTGAGCGCGAATGTATATTTTATAAGGTTACAAGGTTAGTGTGGGGGGGGGGGGGGGGTGGCAGGAAATATATAGTGGGTTTTTTTGCCTTTATTTTTCCCCAATGCAAGATTGAGCATTCGCCTCTGGCTCGTGGTGGAATGGCAGCAGCAGTAGCAGCAGCAGCAGGATGATGATTATTGCATGAAGTTTGGGCAAGCATCACAATGGCCTACAACGATGAATCATGACAGGAGCGCACAGCTTGCTTCCCCGGAGGACCTACAGCCACATCCTCAAACGCCACTCTCGTCATCTGCGTGTCATCTCCCGAACTCGCCCAGAAGAGCAACTTGGCTCAGGCTAAAAGTCTCTTCTCGAATCCACATTTTTTTTAATGTTACGAGGCAAGGCCCACTGAGCTGTATAGCCCTTTTCTTTCAGCAGCGACCTGGCCACAAATGTTAGCTTGACGAAGTGGCTTTTCATCATGTGGACATTTTATAAAGCAGAAGCCAAATACTCTAAGCGCGCGACGTTGATTCTAAATGTGGAGGGGGGGGGGAGGGAACCCGGAGGACCCGGAGAAAAATCCACGGGATCAGGGTGAGAGAGACAAGCGTCAGCGTTGGTATCGAATCCACAACTTCCTGTATACCAGGCGAGGTAGTTAACAGTCTGGCCAGCGAGAAAGAGGAGGCTAAATTTCCGTCTCTCTGTAAGGGCTCTCTAGATCTGACCTCTTGTAGACAACCAGCAGTGCCGTGAGTAAAGCAATTGCAGGGCTGCACCTTTACTTCGCCCGTATCCTTACAATTTAATACTTCTTCTGTTACAAAAATAATAATTTGTTCGCCAAAATTGGACTCTGTAAGACTCACAAGCCGTGCTCAACAACGCGCATTTTGCCGGGATTTCCGTCGTTGTTGTTGTTGTTGTTGTTTACAAACCACGCCAATCCACGACCCCCTTTGTTGGCTGTCCTGCAGCTACGCACTTGTTCAGCATGCCGGCGGCAGCCGCCCCCGTTGATGATGGGGTCCGCTATCTGATAGAGCGGCGCTTGAACGGCTTTTTAATGCTGCGGTGTCGGGGCGGTTGTTGGTGGTGGCTGCTTTGCTGCTGCTGCTGTTGTTATTGTTGTTGTTACAAAACAACCACAACAACAACAACCTATCGCAGCGTTTGCGCGCGCGTTTGTTTGTCAGTAAGGCGCGTGAAGAAAACAGCCCCGAGCCAAGGAACGTTATTTCCTTTCCGCTTGTGTCCATTATTCCTTTTTTTCAGAAAATCACCCAAGGGTCCACGCCGGCTTGGCCCCGGCTCAAAATCCCCAGCGCGCGTCACTGCGGGCCGGAGAGAGAGAAAGAGAGAAAGAGAGGAAACCATAACGCGCTGAATATTTAAGAAAATCCATCGCCCTTTTGATGCAGCGGAAAGCCGTGGCCTCGATCGTAAAGCATCGAGATGACCACCCTCTTCGCCAAGCCACCAACATGCCCCCTCCCCCACCTCCACCCCGCCCCCCCCCCCCGATGCCCCCTCCCTCACCACCCCCCCTCTCACCCCCCCGAGACGCGCGGTGGCTGAACATTCATTGCAAGGCGCGCGCGCAACTCCTGAACGCGGCACGCGCGCTCCGAACACACACACACACAAAAATCGATAAGCCGTGACAATACAAAATTGAACACGAATATTTAGTGGTCCCACCGTGGGCCCTAGCGACAACAAGGAATGAGAGGGATTAGGCGCTCCAAGATTGAGCGCCGTGTGTGAGTGTGTGTGTGCAGATCTCGAGGGTTCTGCGTGCAGAGGAACTTGGGTTGCCAGGTGCGCCTATGAAACCGACGATCCGAGTTCGATGCCCGCTCGTGGCCAACACCCGTGACGATTGCCTGAGCCGGTCCCGTGCCTCCGCAAGGTCGACTCAGCCTCAAATGAGTAGCTTGTGCGGTGTATGAGCATGGCCACTTGGGAGAGAAAGGCGGGCCGGGCGTGATGCTGGCCACCCATCCCCTCGTGTCGTCCTTCATAGGTGCTACTCGCTAGCAGCGCTTGCCCCATCGGCATGTTCAGGCTATCGTTGTCTTTGATCTTTGTGTTTCAACAACGGCCAATCATAGTGGACTCATTCACTATCGGTCCTACTACCTCTCCCAGCATTTCCCTCGATTAATTTCCGGTCAAATCGCGTTGAACTAAGAAGCTACGCTCACAATCAGCGACCTGTCCGGCCAAACGCGGTTAGGCAAAGTTAACACGGGAAGGGGGGGGGATTTAAAGGGGCTGCGTGGAACAAAATCATGGACGTGATTAAATACGTAATAATGATCATAATATTCTGACAACACTAAATACAATTACGTACAATGTGAATCTAACTAGACATGCAAAATAACCGCTCTGCCACATTGCACTCGTGAAGGTGTGGGGGGGGGGGTGAAATTACCGATGATATTAAACATGGCATTTGTAACGGAAATGATTCTAATGGCATTTCCTCTTCATAATTCGCGGTCTTTCACGAAACGAAATGTAATTTCGTCAACTTCCAGTCTACAAGCGGCTTTCCTCGCGGCATTTCACGCGCGTGGCAGGGGACGGTCGTCACGCGGCAATGCCTTGAATGCAGAGAGAGAGAGAGAGAGCGATGTTTAGGGTCGCAACATTGAGATGAGTGACCAATCCATTCCACAATTTAGGCAATCGCGTACCGAAGCGACCCTCGACCAAATTAGATACACCTTCAGGATTTAACAAATATTACATTTCGATTTAAAGCTTTCGTGACTGCAGGGATTCATCTTCTTGGTTCTTTCGGTAAAGTCACGTAGAAGGGAAATAATAAAATAATACAAATAAAATATAATAAAATAATTCTCACGACGTTTCGGCCACAACACAAGTCTTCACCTGAGGACGGTTACTTGTGTTGTGGCCGAAACGTCGTGAGAATTATTTTATTATGTTTTGTTTTTATTATTTTTTTACTTCCCTTCTACGTGACTTTACCGAAAGAACCAAGAAGAGAAATATTACATTCCCCGTCCCCTCCCCCCCGCAACATACAGACGCTGTACATACAGTGGCTGTGTGTTGGCTACGCTGCTGCGCAAGGCCTGAAATCATCCAGCATTGTGGAGGCAGCAGCGGGTGTTGGTGGATCACACACATACACGCACACACGCACACACACACACACGCGCACACACGCGCACACACGCACGCACACACGCACGCACACACGCACACACACGCGCGCGCACACACACACGCACACACAACAACAACCGCCATTCGCCACTAAATGGCGGTGACGTCACCACGACGCTTGTGCTAGGCCATGTGCACCTTGAGGCCACGTGAAGTGTCGAACGCCCGCCGACAGGAGGTCACGGGCAGACCCAGATGCCACAGGTAGACTGGCTGAGACGACTGGCTGATGCACCACCTGTGTCCCCTACTGTGCCAACTTGCTGTGCTTTATCCACCCGGCGCTCCGCTCGTTGTTGTGAGCGTCGCTCCTCCGCCCTCCGTTGTTGTTGGAGGGCGACTGCCTCCAACTGCCCAGTAGCGTCCTTCACGAGCCTCCTCCACAGAGGCCGATCTTGCCACCGGTGATACCAGTCATCGGCAAGTCCACTCAGCTCCACGTCCTCCTGTACCACATCACTCCATCTCTGCTCTAGCCCGTGCCGCGCCCAAACAAAAGCTGTTTGGGCATGCGGTGATTGGGCATGCGGGCTACATGACCCAGCCAACGCAGCCTTGCCTGCCGGAGGAACTCACTGTTGGGACTTTATCCAGATCTTTCGAGGATTTCTGAGCTCCTCACACAATCCAGCCTGGTCAAACCCAGGATTGATAGTTGGCAGGCCAACCTAAATATTTCTAACTGGCGGAGATGTTCCATTAGGGGGGGTCCACGTTTCGCAACCGTGGCGACGAGAGGGAATGCCTTCCAGCTCACGTTTGCTCAGCGATTGTGAGACGCAATCTGCATGAGCGACCACGTGCTGTATCGAACTAAATCTGTCACGATACAATATTACTACTACTACGACGACAATATGATGACGGCTGTATATGATTATTGTTATTACTGCTATATGTGAAAAGGTAAAAGGTGCAATTGCTTGCTAAAAGAGTTCGGTCAAAATCTTACTGTCGAGAGAATTGACTTTCGTCGAGTGTAGGCGGATTCATCAAATGAAGAAGTTAACCTGATGGCCTTGGACCGGTTCAGATATTCGTTACTGTTATTACTCGTGAGAGGGAATCCAACTTGGGTCACTGGGTTCCTAGCGCAGCACGCTCACCACAGACAAATACACACAAGATAAAGATCTCCCCTATAGCCTTAACATAGTGTTGGGCAAAGTGCTATTAAGCGAGCACCTATGAAGGGGTGTGGTGGCCAACACCACGCCCGGCCGCCTTTGTCTCCTTAGTGGCGATGTTTACACACCACACCAGGTACTCATGTGAGGCTGAGTCGACCTAGGAGAGGCCCAGGACCGGTTCAGATAATCATCACCAGTGTTTGCTGTGAACGGGAATCGAACTCGGGTCGCCAGGTTCGAAGCGCAACGCGCTAACCGCTACACTACCGCTCCACACAGGCAAACACATGCGCACGCACTATCGCACTACGCATGAAAGCGGAGGATTTGACGAGGCTCTGCCAGCAGCCACGATGGAGACACGACACGGAGAGCGAGAGAGAGAAACGTGGAGGTGCATTACGCAGCAGTGGGAATTAACCCCCACCAGCGCGTGAGTGAGGCCGCAATATTCCAGTGCACTGCTCCACGCGCTCTGTTTGAAGTCGTGGCCAAATTATTGATCCAGAGTTGTGGCAGGTTGGGAACGGGGGTTGCGTGCGGGGTTGAGGAGTCGGGAGGGTTCAGGAGGGCGGGTCTCGTGGGCGAAAGAAATCACAGCGCCTAGAGTAAAAAGGGCCCTCTCCACCAAACATCGAGCAAGCACAGTTCACCAGTATTGGTTCAAGAGAGCCTGGCTCTGCTAATGAGACACCGAATGTCAAGACCGGTTCCAGCTTTCCACCGATTAAAGAGCTTCTTAGGTCACAGGGCAATTCTAAATAAACTGTTCAAACCGCCTGATCTCAGATAGACTCACACGGAGAACACATAAACCCATAGAGACCCACAGGTCGCAGAGAAACATAGAAACTCACACAGAGACCCAGACTCGGACACCGACCCACAGACTCACGCAGAGAACCACAGTCTCACACAGGGACCCACAGACTCGGACACCGACCCACAGACTCACGCAGAGAACCACAGTCTCACACAGGGACCCACAGACTCGGACACCGACCCACAGACTCACGCAGAGACCCACAGACTCAGACACCGACCCACAGACTCACACACCGACGCACAGACTTACACAAATTTCCCAAAACTCACACAAAGACCCATACATCTGCCCTATCAGTCTCCCACCATCTTCCCCGAGGTCACCGGACTCGTGGAGACCACTCCGATGGCGTGATCGGTGTTCGGCCCTCACCCCCCGTCCTGAGCACACACAGCCGTGTGGAGTGAACTCGAACCTCGCAATGTAGCGACATTTCTTGGGGGGTAGAAATAGAATACAGCGCGAAATGGCACAAAAACGAACCAGATGCATAACGCATCTGCCAAATTCTAACAAAGCCTTGAGGTGGGGGGGGGGTTATACATCATCATCATCATCGAGAAGTGGCGAGAATGTTGCAATCATAAAAAGAGCACTTGAAGTCGCTCCTTCATCGCTTGATAAGCGCGGCGATAATGATTCATTACCGGCGCTCTGGAGCGCCTGGGCGCGATCGCTTTGTGCAGACCGAGTTGGCAGAGCCTCTAATTGCCTTGCGAGGAATAATTAAACTTTGTTTTTGTTGGTTGTTGTTGATGTTGTTGTTGTTGTTCAACTCGGTTTGTTGTTGCCCTGGGCTTTATTTATTCAATTGGCTTGCGTGTGAATGAATGTCGCGTGTCTTGGGTGAGTGTTTCGGGAAGTATCACAAAACTCCACGCCCCCCCCCCAACATATCTGGCTTCTGTCTCTTTCGGCTGCAAAGAAGGGCCCTTGAACCCCAATGTCACTTATTTTATATATATATTTTTTAAAAACAAAAATAATCTTTAAGGCGACTGTGCCATCGATTCACGTATTGCGTGTTTGTGTTATTTGTGCTTGCGCATAACTACCGACGCAGTTATCGCCAGATAATCAGTTTCACGTGAAGACAGAGGCCAAAGAAACTCCCCTCTCCGTCTCGTCGTTGTCGCCTACACAGGGATCTGTTGGGCCAAGGACTGTTCGTGAGCGCCTTTGAAAAAGGCAACACGAGGCGGCGTGGACATAATCACGCCCGCTCGCCTTCGTCTCCCCATCGCTGATGTTGGCCGAGTGAACTTAGAGGATGACTCAAGAACGATTCAGATAATCGTATATATCGATGATAGCCGTGACTTACTGGACATCTGTGAAAAAGAGCTTCATAGCTCTTCAGATTCATACAGTATAAATACATATTCTGATACTGATTCTGCCCGGGATTCGCAAGCACGGCGCGCGAAACACTGCTGGTAGAATTACGTGGTTAGGGAAATAAGTGAGTGAGTGGGTGAGTGAGTGAGCGAGCAAGAGAGTGAGTTTGTGAGTATGTGAACGAGTTGGTCAATCAATGCACGAGTGAGTGCGTGGGTGGATACATGGGTGAGTGATCGCGCGAGCGAATGAGCTCGGGGGTGAGTGAGCAAGCGAGCGAGTAATTCGCGATCACGTAAGTCAGGGAATGCATGAGTGAGTGAGCGAGTGAGTGGATCCACACGTGAGCGTGAGATAAGATGCACGCTTTGGGTGGGTGGGTGAGCGCACGCGTGGATACATGGGTGAGCAGCTTAGTGAGCGAATGGTGTGGACGGTCGGATATAATCGAGAGCTGACTACACGGTCACGTAAAGTGAATTAAAGAGTGTGGAGTGAGCGTTACGCAAGGGACCGCCTCCTGCATCTCCGACCGAGAGCAAATTGGACACCTATTAATTACAATTTTATTTTTAAACCTACGTGATTTCGGGCAATGGATGTATTTAAATGACACTGCCAGCCCCGCCGCAACTCGCGTGGTCTATTTTAACATTTCGTGTACAGATATATTTTTTAATAACCTAACAACTTCCTCGGTGGGAAGACAGCTTGGGCCCTAAAATTAGGGCGTCCCAATTAAGACGCGTTGGACAAAACAGCGCGCGCGAGGCAAAGACGCAGTTGTCATTTCCCGTGACATTCGCCCGCTGTGCTGCTGATTTCACCCCATTATGAGGGGGGACACACACACATCGGCAGCCATTGGCTGGAACAGTGGGCGTGATGTCCCCAATTGTAGGGAGCTGCGAACGCCGGAGACCCGAGTTCAATTCCCGCTCACGGCCAACACCGGTGACGATTATTTGAACCCGGATCTGGGCCTCTACACCTAGGTCGACTCAGCCTAAAATGAGTACCTGCTGCGGTGTGTTCGCGTTTGAAATGTCACGTGTTCGCGTTTGAAATGTCACGTGTTCGTGTTCGCCTGCGTCTTTCTCCGGCTGTGAAAGTTTGACAAAGTATCGCTTTGGATGGATGATGAACAACGTAAGGAAGAATAGTCGCGCACGTGTCGATGTATCTCTCGGGAAGCCTTTTAATGTTTTTTTCTTTTTAAATAACGTTACGTTCTAAGGCGCACAGCGAGATGACGTCACACCGCACCTGACGCGTCACGTGCCGAGACGACGTCATCACCTTGACGAATTCCTTTTAGCGCTGGTTAATTGTTACTTTTTCTTGGTCTCCATTTGTTCGGTTTCCCTTTGATCAACTCGTCCGGTTTTCTCTCGGCTCAATCACCCCCCCCCTCTCGTAACAAGACAGACAGCGCCGGTGCAATGAACCCTTTAAACCTAATTGGCTGGAAAGCGTGATAAAAAATAAATATCGATTTAAAGCTTTCGTGACTGCGGCGATTCATATTCTTGGTTCTTTCGGTAAAGTCACGTAGAAGGGAAATAATAAATTCATAAAAACAAAACAATAAAATAATAAAATAAAACAATACAATTCTCACGACGTTTCGATTGCAACACAGGCAATCATCACGTGACTTTACCGACAGAACCAATAACACTGGTCAACACACTTTTTCTGGCATAAGGTATTCCAAAGGTTTTAGGGTAATTTTGGGGTGCTGATTCCAAATCACATCAGGTTTTTGAGATATCAAATATTGCATTTTCAACAAAAATTGCAGAAGACAAATATTAAATAAATGGGGATATCTACATAAAATGATATTATAAACACACTATGCTAAAAATACAGCACTATATTTTAACACTAAAGCAGTCACTGACTCGCAACAACTTGCAATCATAAGTGACAGAGTTAATTTTGGGTAAAATCAATGAAAATGGGGTATGCCGATAGCATAAACATGAGATGTGATAGAGCAAATCTGAGATGAGATTTGGAATCAACACCCTAAAATTAGTCTAAAACAGCTGCAAAAGTCCAGGCCAGAATTTTTTTTTGTTGACCAGTGTAATATTAGCCGCGCGTCTCTCCACGTCAAATATAAATAAATAAAAGTGATTTCCTCACACGCACGCTCTGCGAACCCGGCGTACCCGAGTTCGATTCCAGCTCACGACCAACAGCAGTGACGAATTACGTGAACCGGTCCTGGGCCCCTACGCCTAGGTCGACTCAGCCTCAAATGAGTACCCGGTGCCGGTGTATTTAAAAACATCGCCACTGGGGAGACAAAGGCGGTCGGGCGTGGTGTTCACCACCCCCCCTCCCCCACCCCCTTCGCGTGCCGTGCAGGCCTTCTTCATATGTGCTGCTCGGTAGCAGCACTTGTCCCAAACAGTCCGTTGAAGGCTATACGGGGGATCTTTGCCTTATTTGTGTGTCAGTGATGTGTGTGGGGGGGGGCGTCACGTGGCTAGGGTAGCCAGGCAGGGGGTGCCCGCTCAGCGGCTGATCAAACGCCGTGACAGATGTTCTCATGGAAGGGTCATTATCACCAACAACCTCCTCAGCACCACCACAGCGCATGCCAGCTCCACTCCCTCCAATCGCCCGTTGTTATTCGCGTGGCACGTTCCCTGCGCGAGGTGCCACTGCCATACAACAACAACTTCAAAAGCCATCGCGAGTGTCATTAATTATCGGCTCGTCCATCATCACCACCACCACCGCCGCCACGTGGCAGGCTGGCATGGCATGGTACACATCAGCTGTTTTCTCTCTTTAAACAGCGTATCGGTACGGACGGTCTCACTTCCTATCCGCTACCCCCCCACCCGGCCCCACCTCTCTGTCCCGTAGGCCCCGGTGCAGTTGCATCGCCTGCACACTCAATAGCTACGCGGCTGCATCCACCTCTCCCTTCTAAACGATGCGCTCAATGCAACCACGCAAACACTACGGCCTCATCTCCTGCTGAAATCTGTCCCGTCAAATAAAAATTAACGTTTTCACTTTTTTTTTGACAGATTGCATCAGTCACGTGGCATTCTGGGAGTACAGTACTTAATTTCAGCATCGCTAGCTGAAGTGACCCTCACTCCCCATTTTGGACGTGATGTCCCGCACATCCAGCCAGCCGGCAAAACTTAAAATATATATATATAATATTTAGATTTAAAGCTTTCGTGACTGCAGGGATTTATCTTCTTGGTTCTTTCGGTAAAGTCACGTAGAAGGGACATAATTAAATAATAAAAATAAAACATAATAAAATACAATTCTCACGACGTTTCGGCCACAACGCAAGCAGCCGTCCTTAGGTGAAGAACAGGGCCTTCATTCGGACGCTGTCTCTCTGACAGCCTTGTTCTTCACCTGAGGACGGCTGCTTGCGTTGTGGCCGAAACGTCGTGAGAATTGTATTTTATTATGTTTTATTTTAATTATTTTATGATTTCCCTTCTACGTGACTTTACCGATAGAACCAAGAAGATATATATAATATGTTTAGTTCAACACAAGTTTATATTTGGATCGGGTTTCGACATTCAGTGTTTCATCAGCAGAGTCAGGCTTGCTTCAATCAATCTTGGTGAACTGCCCAGATGTTAATAGACAAAATTCTCTGGGTTTTGTGATGTTTTGCCCCCCCCCCCACCTCTCTAGGCCCCCCTCCCGTCCTTCCCATCACCTGTTTGGCGCCATCAAACTTTGAAGGTCGTTGAGCCATTATGCCGTCACGGCTCTGCGCCGCGGAATTCCCACGATATTAAATAATTTCCGAATGAAATGTCAAAATTACATAAGTTATTGCAAATACTCAAGACCCTCCGTCTCCTTCACACGCTACTGCTGCTGCTTCTACGGGGGAAGAGGAAGAGGAGGAGGAGAGAGAGACGCGGCACCGCCGAGATTTAGTGCGACCACGTGTCTCTGTGCAGGCGCTCATGGGTATCCTGTTGACCCGAGCGGAACCTCTGGAGCACCCAGCAAGGGCAGGATCGCGAGCCCTGGCAGTCTTTCATTCATTCGGCTAGCCCCACTATCGTGCTTGCACACTTGCTTGCCAGCTGTCTGAGCTACCGCGAGCCGACCTGTCACTCGACTTGGCCAACCAGCACACTAATCCACCGGCCATCAATCTTGTCAGCCGCACCAGCCTGCTAACCTTCGAACCTACCAGCCTTCTAGCCTCTTAGCTCACCAAGCCGTCTAGCCCTCCATTCTGTCAGTCCTGAAGCCCACTTGCCCACCGATCTTCTAGTCCCTTAGCCTACCAAGCCTTCGAACCCTCCATCCTGCCAGCACTCAAGCCCACTCGCCTGTCAGCCTTTCTAATCCACTATTGCACGCCTTTCTTGCCCCTCAACCACTGGCATTTCTGTAGCCCGCTCGCCCACCACCCCTACAGCCGTCTGTCCCACTAATCTACTATCCTGCCAGCATTCTAGGCTGTCAACCTTACAGTCCACTACTAATGTGATCCGCTATCCTGCCAGCATTCTAGGCTGTCAACATTACAGTCCACTAATCCTTGTGAACCACTATCCTGCCAGCAATCTAGTCCACTATTGGGCAACCTCTACCCTCCACCCTGCCGGCCCACCAGCCTTCTAGCCCCCTATTCATCGGTCTTTGAGCTTTTAGAATCAGACTCTTTGATTTATCCTAGAGAAATCCGATGAGCTATGAAGCTATTTTTCAGCGATGTCCAGAAGGGGCGCGTGAGAAGGTTACAACAGCAAACGATACAAGCTAACGAACAATCGGAGTGCAGAGTATAAGGAAGTAAAGCAAATCACAACAGAGAGTAACATGTAAAATAGATAAAGTATTGAAGGTCAAATTGGGTAAGGACACTATCCCTGTCAGTCCTGTAGCCGACGAGCCCACCAGCCCACTACCAATCGCCCCCCGCCCCCAGCCTCAATTGATGGCCGCATCTATGCGAGCATGCAGGATCTAAATTACAGAGGCGAGATGTTAACTACCTCGCCTGGTCTGCAGGAGGTCGTGGGTTCGATCCCGACGCTGACGCCTGCTGTTGTATATTTGGAGTTTGCATGTCTCTCTCCCATCATCATCATCACGGTGGCTAGGAGATGTTAACTACCTCGCCTGGTATACAGGAGGTCGGGGGTTCGATCCCGACCCTGACGCCTGCTGCTGTATTTTTGGAGTTTGCGTGTCTCTCTCCCATCATTATCATGGTGGCTAGGAGATGTTAACTACCTCGCCTGGTATGCTGGATGTCGTGGGTTTGATCTCGACCCTGACGCCTGCTGCTGTATATTTGGAGTTTGCGTGTCGCGTGGATTTTTCTCCGGGTCCTCCGGTTTTTCCCTCCACATTTAGACTCAGCGTGCATTTAGAGTACATTATTTCGCAGCTACACATTTCCATGCGATAAGCCACTTCGTTGAGCTATCATTTGTGATAGCCAGCACCCTTCTAAAAACTAGGTACGTAGCTCAGTTGACCTTACCTGGTGAAATAAAAATAGTTAATAGTTTTGGTTTAATTCCAGGTGAATCGTTATCTGGCACTTTCTCATCCACTGAAATCCACCTGCATCCCACTGCATGAAGCAGGCGTCCGGAAGTCGAATCGCAGACGAGCCACAGAGATGTCCCGCTCATCGAAGCGGTGCGAATACTCCTGCGTACATCCCTGGGCAAGTCGTTCTTTATGGAAATTGCACATTCGTATGGCGAGGGCGAGTCTGTCCATAGGGCAACCACCGTTGACTCCCCCATGAGGTGGTTAGTCTATGAGCTCAGCCCCCCACCCCCATCCTCCACCCACGTGGCTTTGAGCCACATAGCCACAAAACCCGGGTTTCACCGCGATATCGCCCACGGAACGTCGCACAAAACGGGTCCAAAATCACCACAACGCCCGCTTAGTAAAACATCCTGAAATCGTGATCATAGGTTTTGGGCATTGCAATTTTTCTGAGATTTTTAATTCTCTTGGAAATGTTCAAGCAGTGGCAACGGGCCGAGAAGCCCCACCTCCCCCCAACCTCCCCCCCGCCCCCAACCTTCCCATGTGCTTCAGCATCCTAACAAATGCTCTCAATGTCCAGATGTATTCCTCACGTGCCAGAACCCCGTGCCCTTAAGTCCACACAGCCCCAGGGCAGCGATAATGAAAAGAAAACTAATAATGGTGTGTGTTGACTTGCCCTCCCCTCCCTCCCTCCTTTCCCTGTCTGTCATATTCCACGTCCTGTCCCTCCGTCTGCTCGCCACGAGCACTACCCTAAATAATGAACCACTTCAACAGCGTCGATCTCGTCAGCTGTCGAGTGTGCAGGCGGTGCAATTGCACAGAGGCCCTTTGGAGTGGCCCAGGCGATGGCATACGAAAGTTGGGAGAGTGGGGGTGAGGTGGGAGGGAGGAGGGGAGGCGGAGGGGAGGGGGAGGGGGCTGAAATTCGGCAGAGGGGAGTCCCAATTCATTTGTTGTGCCAGGACCCATGCCAGCCACGTTACGCGAGTGAGCAGCAATTGCATCCATCATCATCATCAGTAGCATTATCGTACATCTTCACCAGCAGCAGCAGCAGCAGCAGTCGCAGCATCAATCATTATAATCACCATCGTCATCAGTAGCGGTGGTATTTTCGTCGATAGCAGCATGTAATGATGATGATAATCATAATCAAGATCGTCATGAGCATTATAATCAGCAGCAGCAGCAGCATTCATCACGCTCATGAGCAACAGCGGCAATGTTTTTCATCACGCGGCAAGTTGTCGCTGTATCAATCAGCAGCAGCAACATCAATCAAAATAACTAATTTCGTGATCATCATCAGCAGCAAATTCATTAGGAGCATTATCAGCTGCGTCATCGTCATCCCCTCTTTGTCCACTGCTGGATGAAGGCAGCCTCCACCCATGCCGTTGCCATTCCTCACAGTCCCTGCGACAACCACAGTCCTCGATCATTGACAACATTTAAAACATCAACTCTCACGCGCTGACGATCACCACGACCACCAACCACCCATTTCTTAAGCAACTTCGCATTCGAGTGATTAGGCTTGTACAATGATTCGACGATGATAATGATCACGATGCAATAGATGTATGTTTGCTATCCAGCGCAGGATTAATGCCCAGCTCACGTCGTTCACAGGGTGGGGAGGGCACGTTGTTGTCCGACCATACTTCACCACGCTGGTCAGCTTTATAATAGGGTGGCCCAGAACAGGATATCATTCTCCATCAGCGCAAGAAATGAAGTCACCCCCCTCCCTCCCTCCCCACCACTCCCCCCACCCCCCTCCCCACCCCACCATCGCACCCTTTCCCTCCCTTCGTAGCAAGGCGCCTGGACCCGTCCGATACGTGGGCCGGCCCAGACGCGTGCAGTTGCACCGCCTGCGCACTCGACAACGAAGGCTTTGGACGCCGTCAGCGCTCCCACACCCCAAAGTCGGCTCCATCGCCGGGGTTTTGAACCCAGGGCGGACCTAGCAGCGCCTCGCGCGCTGCGCCAGACAGCGTGGGACTATCACCCCCCCCCCACCACCTTTCTTTCAACAGACTCGTAATCTCTCTAACGCGACTCACAGTCAGTGTCTCCGCTCACCAACCCCCCCCCCCCCACCATTAAGTGACATTTTGCTACCTGGAGGACGAAAGGGGGGTGAGAGTAGAAAACAATGGAAGAAAAAAATATCTTAAGTTGAAAAAGGAACAAATGTGGGGGGCGGGGGGAGTCCCCCCAAAGAGCGGTTATGCAACCGTACTGGACTAAAGCAATAATTTAGTGGGGGGGGGGGGGTAGTACTGGGGGAGGGGGGAGCGGAGGGGTGGGGGTGCAAATAGTACTGGGGGGGCGGAGTGGGGTGGGGGGAAATAGTACTGGCTGGGGGGGGGGGGCGGAGGGGGGGCAAATAGTACTTGGGGGGGGGGGCGAAGGGGGGGAATAGTATTGGAGGGGGAGGGGGTGATGATGCTGTGTTGACAGTGGTGCACAAGCAGGGAACATATGGAATGAGACGACGTTTCGGGCAATGGGCCTTCTTCATCACAGCTCGTGCAGAGAGGCCAGCGGCAGACGGAGTGGATAAGCAGGTCTGGAGACCGCGCTTGTGTTTACACGATCGGGTGCCTGATGAGAATTGCAATTTTACAAACATGTTTTTCTTCTTATTCTGATGACCAGTTTTTTTTTTCATTGGCGTATAAATAGTTAATATAGCCCATGTATATAGAGCACACGTATGTGCGTGTATGCATCGATGCGAAATAATAGATAAGATTATTATTATTTTTGCTGCTGTGGCAATGTGGATAGAATGATGATAATGACGAAGAAAAAGAATATTTGTTCATCATGAAAACTCACTGATATCACACACTCACACACTCTCATATCACACACTCACACACACACACCGATATCGCACACACACTGATATCGTTAGCTGCCATAAGTAATATCATTTAAATTTCAGCGAAACTTTGGGATAATTACATCTGTACATACATTTTTTTTTTATAATTCCGTGAAAAACTTTTAAATGCATTTTAATGAATGAAGACCGCATTTCAAATATGCCCAATTTACATTCTGTTGCTGCCAGATGCTTGCATCTTCCTTAGAGAACACAGAGCGAGAATTCTCATCATTCCGACCGTCACTTTAATAGCTCACCCACAAGGCGTGTTGAAGAGACGTTTCGTCCCAAGTTTGCTTCTTTGTCCACAAAATATCGCACGCGTCAACATCACAAACGAGAGAGCCTCACATCGTCCGTGCGCCGCGAACTACGCTCTGGTGAACGGAACGTGGCTATTAAGATTCGTACGCGCGCGATGAGCGTTTGGGCCCCTCGACTAAACTCTGGGAAGGTTCCAGATCTCGGTGGCTGCTGCGATGTTCCCGCATGTTCGCGGTTCGGGGCACAACGGCCGCGCTGGTTAACGCCGCGGCGTGTAAATAAGGCCGGTAACGCTACGCGCGCTGTCTGCATCGCGTTAAAGTGGACCTCGATGATACACCCCTTGATGCCATTCGCAAAGAGGTTGGCACCTTGCGTGTGCCGCCGTCAGCGGCCACATTTGCCCAAACGATTCGAAAATTGCACCGCAAATTACTCAACTGAGCAAAACCCCACACCGGGCCTTCGACCTCTCTGAGTCTCGTCAGCGGTGTCGTGGCCTGTTGTTGAACGATTGCCAGGTGAGAGTTCGACGAATGGTCCGGATCCCTTTGGGGTTGTTCGCCAAGGGTGTGCGAAAGCCACCATCCACCCCCCACACAAGACGACAACAACGAATTCCCGGCTCTGGTTGACGGACCCGATAGCAAGGTTCCAGCACTCACCAGCGGATACTCAGCCCTCCTGCCCACCCACCCACCCACCTGCCCACCCGCCCCTCCTGTCCACCCAAACCCCCTGCCGACCTGCCCACTAGCGCCCATCCTGCCCACACGCCCACCCCTCCTGCCCCACCTACCCACCCACCAAACCCTCCCGCCCACCCGCCCCCTCATACCCAATCCGCCCGCCCACCCCGCCCCTCCTATACAGCCCGCCCGCCTGGCGGTAGGAGAAGCAGCAGCAGCAGCTTCATCAATGCCAATGGACGGCGGGCAGTGTCAGTGCACCATTCTTTTCGTTTACCTCGGCGGGCCTGGAGGGGTGAAACGATTTTCCCAAAGGCCCTCCGTGACCTCACCCGCGTGTCCGTGCCTCGGTGCATTCGAGTCACGCGCGGCACCTTAAAGGTGGCTGTGAGCCCGCGGTCGGCGGGTCGGACATCAGTTGGTAGACACGGTTCGCGTATCACTTTTCCACTGTGCAATCGAGCCGTGTCGAGGCAGCCTGGCGCGGCTTAGGTCGTTTTTTTTGTGCTCGACTTCACGGGACGAGCCGTGCCGTGCCGTGCCGCCGACGCGACGTCACACGACTCGACGAACGAGTCGAGATGAGCGCAAGATGTTGCGCAAAAATCGATTTAGTGAAAAAAAAAATTTAATTGCCAAAATCTCTCAGGCAGGACCCTCTCTGCACTCGAGTCGCGAGACTCCCGGCGTCGATCTGCCGCGTGGGATGAATTTGCCCGGCGTCGTTTGTCCACCGCCTCTTAAGAGCGAGCGGCGTGAGCAGCAGGGCCCAAGATGTACAGCGCTGCCGACAGCTCGATTTCCAATTTTAGCCCCCAAGGACGCCAGCCTGCAGATGCCCGTCTCGCCTCATCCGCCACCCCCCCTCTCCCCTCTCCCCACGCTCATACCCCTCGTATTTACGATGGCCCCCAATCGCATACCCTGAGGCTATCCGCGTAACCCCAATATTGTCCTCCTAACCCCTATTCCCGGGCCCTCTGATGGACAAACAACGATGATACTAATTGGTGTTGCTTTTTGTTGTGCGAGTGGCAACGCAGGCACGCACGATGCTGGGGTGGGGGTAAGGCACCTGCACACTGTCACGAATTGGCAGTCGAAATACGAAAGATTTAACTACACTTATTTGATTTTGATTTAAAGCTTTCGTGACTGCAGAGATTCATCTTCTTGGTTCTTTCGGTAAAGTCACGTAGAAAAGAAGTAATAAAATAATACAAATAAAACATAATAAAATTATTCTCACGACGTTTCGGCCACAACGCAAGCAGTCGTCCTCGACGGACCTGGTTTTCACCTGAGGACGGCTATTACAGGTTTACCATGTTTAGTTGTTTTCTCCTTTTCACAGGTTGAGTCACAAACCGTACCTCTCCATAACAAAGGCTCCCCCTCTTAAGCCTCACCTTACCATATGAATAAAAAGTGTGCTGTACTTGGCCCTTCCCCCCTCTCCAACCATTATATATACGGAGTGGTAGCTCCTTCAATCTCTCGTTTACTTGATACAGCTGTCGTGGCTGTGACGGTTCCACCTGAAGACGGGAGCTTGTGTTGCCTCCGAAACGTCGTGATTTTTAATTTTACTTTTATTAATTTGAATGTTTTACCTACGTGACTTTACCGAAAAAAAAAACCTAAGAATAGAAATACGATTACTTAAAAATCAGCTAAAGCGGGAACAAAGGAAGCGAGCAATTAGCGTCCTCTGGTCTAACACCGTTTTGAGACGAGGCTCAAAAGAAAACTGTCTCTGGTGTGGACCAATCAGTTTCAAAGACAATGCTAATATATTATCAGAGTACGTTTTTTTTGTTTGCATTCTGACCATAAGTATTGTGGTTAATGCAGACATGATTCCTTGTAAAAGGTTTCAGTTTGGTGTTTTTAACATCTTAACACCTGTTTTGTGGCTAGAAAAAAGGGGGAAACCTATTCTTCAAATTAGCAATTGCCGCAGTGATCTTTGCCCCCCCCCACCCCCCTCAACTTTCAAAGTACGGCAGAACCTCTCGTAACGATGGCAATTGGTTCCACGAAACCGGGCGTGAATCGAGTATAGGACATACACGTTAAAGGCTTCAATTCGTTCCGACAGTATCGAAGGATACCATTTAGACCCATAAAAACGTACTTATAAATGTGTCGTAACCCTCCACCACCCGACACGGCCAATCAGTAAAAAAAGTGTCACGTTGACAAAAGACAAATAGTTCACTGCTTTAGCCCATCGGTGTGTTGAAGCGTGAAACCACAACATTTACAATTTGAGTACGACGTTTCGCTGGTAATTGCATCCAGCATCATCGGGAAATTCGCCAGAATGGTGAGGCTCTGCTCTGTCTCCCGTTCTTATATAGAGCAGCAGCAGGGTGACGTCATCATTAACTCATTAACTCATGTTCCGTCTGTGTGGGGATAGAGCGTTTCTCCCTCGCACGCGCGGGTTGTCTCCGGGTGCTCCGGTATCCTCCCACGTGTTCAGACAACAACACGACTATATAGAGAGAACCGCAGAGCTTGGCCAATTGTTGGTCGCGCCAACACTGTGCGGCCTTAAAATAAACAAGTTAGATAAAGAAGGCGACGTTTCTGGCAATGCCCCTTCTTTATAAGTGCAGTATATAGCGAGGACAGAGAAACAGAGTGGATAATACAAGTTGGGTTACCGCACTTAACACAATGGGGGCCTGATGATAATGGCATTTGAACATTGTTTTCCAACAACCATCTTAGAAATGGGCATGGTAATAGACCGAATCGTGCTTGTTGAGACCTATTAAAAGTGGATAGCTAATAGTGGCAATTTCCCGACTGAGTGATATGCCAGTTGGGATATTGCGCCCAGAACAACAACAGCAATAACACGCATTTTCTGGCAGAGCAAGTGGACTCCAACTCAGCGACGGAATGGCTTTACACAATTAATTACAACTTACCGTAGCCCAAAAGAAGAAGTGAGCCATTGATAATTGTTTTTTAACCCTTTTATCTGGCAACAAAACTGACACCTTTTTTTTACAAGGAGTCATGTTTACATAGACCACAATACCTGCAGTCATAATGCAAACAAAAAACATAACTCTGATAATTTGCACTGTCCTTGAAGTTGATTGGTCCACACCGAGACAGCTTTCTTAGACGAGCCTTATGACTGCAGGTATTGTGGTGGTAATGTTGTAAACATGACTCCGGTGTAAGCGGTTGTCAGTTTGGTTGGCAGTGTAGGTTGGGGGGGTTTTTTTTTCATTATCATATTTTCTTACTGGCAAATGAGGTTCAATGGTGTAAGTGAGCATTTTCGAGTAATTTAAATAATAACGTGAATACATTATCGATTTGTAATTGTACTCAATTTGGTGGGCCGTGATGCCTGAACGCCACATGTTAACGAGCTCCCACGCCACGTAGTCGTGGGAGCGTTAACACTCGCTTGGCCGTGACGGGGAGGTAGTTCGTTACGGCTAATACACGCCGCCCAGCACTAATGCACTAACGGGACTAGTGACCTTTCCCATGCGGCACCAAAACGAGTGGGCCCACATTCGTGCGGCGAATATCTGCTGAGCGGTGTCGTAGAAGCCTTGGCACGATGATCTGCTCCCCCCACCCCACCCCACACCCCACGTCCCCAAACTAACCCCCTCCGTCAAATCCCAATTGCAGACCGCAATGATATGTATTTGTTCGTTAGTGTATTTGCTGGCTGTGTGTATTGTGAAGTTAAATGGCCACGTGCGTGTGGTGTGTGTGGGGGAGCGGTAGTGTAGTGGTTAGCGCTACGCAGCGCTACGAACCTGGCGACCGGGTTCGATTCCAGCTCACGGCAAACACCAGTGACGCTTATCTGAACCGGTCCTGGGCCTCCCCTAGGTCGACTTAGCCTCATATGAGTACCTGGTGCGATGTGTAAACATTGCCACTGGGGGAGACAAAGGCGGCGGCGTGGTGTTGGCCACCCACCTCCTCGTGTGTCGTGGGCCGGCCTTCATAGGTGCTCGCTAACAGCACTTGCCCCACCAGTCTGATCAGGCTATACTGGGGATCTTTGTCTTCTGTTGTAAACGAGAACGCTGCTGCGTTGGCGGTGGTAAACAACATCAACAACAACAACAACCACTCAACACATTCGGCAATAGCACCGGTGTGGCTTGGCAAGAAACAAAAATATAACTCTTCTTGGTTCTTTCGGTAAAGTCACGTAGAATGGATATAATACAATAATAAAAATAAAACATAATAAAATAATTCTCACGACGGCCAAAACGTCGTGAGAATTATTTTATTATGTTAGATTTTTATTATTTTATTATTTCCATTCTACGTGACTTTACCGAAAGAACCAAGAAGATGAATCCCTGCAGTCACGAAAGCTTTAAATCGAAAAATATAACTGGCAACGTTTCGGGCAATGACTCTTCATCATGACACGTGAAAAATAAGAACGTTAATATTTTTTTTTTGTATCTGCTAAGTTTTACATACATTTCGTGCGCTATGAAGAAGGGTCATTACCGAAACGTCGCGTTTCATATATTTACTCTAAGGCATTGTTATTGACGAATGTGTTGCTTCTTTAATATACCCTATATACAACGGTAAACATAGGAAAGGGAATCGCTGTATCAACACATCGGCATGTGCAAGCTAAATAATGAAACAATAGGACTCCCTCACATCTTCATATCCCTTCGTATACAATATATATTTCAGTAGTTTTTTTTCACACATCCCATCAGTAACACGGCCCCTGTGGTGGGGGTGGTGCATAATTCCAGCAGCGTTGGATCGACAAAACCAATCTCTCTGGACCTAGTTTCAACATTCGGTGAC